>NW_028294209.1:0-41000 GCF_964341445.2 Mesoplodon mirus | reverse complement strand
TAGTAAAGCAGTTGGAAAGTCAAACTGGCGCACAAGGAGAGGGACTATTCGTTGAGTTTTAGGAACCTTTCGTATTCACAGTGGGTCCATTCTTAGGTTTCCCTTACATGTTATAGCTATAGTAATATACCCTTCAACCTGGAGAGTTGGGACACATGGAATGGGTGCCACGCATTATTGCTTTAAAGGGTCTGCATTTGCTCACCCAATCTCACCAATCCTCTCAGTCCCATGTGTCCAGCCTTATGCCACATCCAGCTGTCTTTGTAGATAGGGTCATTCCAGGTTTCATCAGAGACCCTGAAGGAATTGTAAAGAACTTCCCTGTTTTTATGTTTTGTTTTTGAAATTCCTTTTTATAGTGGGTTTGAGCTGATTCTCGCTTCCATGTTTATGCCAGTCTAGAAACACTTGATTCCCTTACGGAGACATATCAATACATAGGATTTAATATACTTACTAGTCAGATATATTCCTCTGCGGGAAATATGGGGTTTTGAGTCCCTTTCACTGAGGAAGGTGTAGGTCTTGTCTATTCCATAGTTGGTTTTTGGAACGGTACCTGTGCTTATATCAAACTGTGGTTTTATTTATCACCCCACCTCTCCTTCCCACTTAAGCAGGCATAAGAGTGTTTTCTAAATGTGAGACTGTGTTCTCTTTCCTAACTCAGTTCATGTGTAGCCATGTTTACAGGAACTTCATAAGTGATATCTTATGATAAGCTTCTTTTTCTGTGTGACTTATTTCAATTAGAATCATCGTACCTGAATCCACTCATTTTGCTTCTACTGGTCTTATGACATTGATTTCATGGCTGAGGGATATTCCATCATACGTAAGTACCACAATTTTTTGAACAAATTTTTTCTTTCCTGGGATATTTAAGGTGTACCCAAGTTGAGGTTCTTGTAAGCAGTGCAGCCCTAAATTTGGGGTGGCTCTGTCTTATTGATATTCAGTTTTCCCAAGGTATATTCCCTAGACTTGAAGTGCCCTTGGCTCTGTAGCTCTGTTGTTTACTTGTTTCAGGGAACACAATGCACTCCTCCAGATAGGCAGTTGGCAATTTACATGCCGCCCATCAGCATAACCAGGCTCCCTGTTCTCCAGGGCCTGTCTTGCCTTTCTGGTTTTTACCCATTTTGTGGATGTCCCTTTTGACCGGTGGGCAGTGATACTTCTTTGTAGTGTAGATTTGCATTGCCCGCTTGCTTGCTTGGCCAAAAAGGTCGTATGCCTTTTCTCCTGAATATACTCAGGAGAAAACGCAAACGCCCATTTTGGCCAAGTGCATCATTGTCGAAGTTGTGGCCCTCTTCCTGTGCTTTAAAGGCGATTCCAACGTACCACTTGAAATCTGTTTCCTGCTCTTCTGCCTCGCTTTCAAGTCCGCCTCGTTGCCTTCCCTCAACAGATTTTTGGACGATAGTTGCCCTTTATTACTCTGCCAGTTTGTGAATTGCTGTGCCCCTGAGCTCCATTTTTTATCTCCTTTTGTGTGAGCTGAACGCAAGTCCAATATTTTGGTTCAGAAACTGTACTGGTTTTCGGTGGGTGGCTGAGTCTTTGGTTAATTCTTCTTCCTCCCGGGAAATAAGAGTGACATGTGCCC
The DNA here is from genome assembly GCF_964341445.2 of Mesoplodon mirus. NCBI lineage: Eukaryota > Metazoa > Chordata > Mammalia > Artiodactyla > Ziphiidae > Mesoplodon > Mesoplodon mirus. The sequence continues at coordinate 39,385 of NW_028294209.1, read as the reverse complement.
GTCCAAATGCCTAACAGCTACTCTCTCATTGGCTCTCCCTCTTCCCTTTCATCATTTGCGAAATTGGCAACCTGTGCGAACCAGGGGGATAAAGGTGCTGTCTCTCCAATTTGGGAGATTGATAGTAAAGCAGTTGGAAAGTCAAACTGGCGAACAAGAAGAGGGAATATTCGGTGAGATTTAGAAACTTTTCGTATTCACAGTGTGCCCATTCTTAGGTTTCCCTTACATGTTATAGCTATAGTAATATACCCTTCAACCTGGAGAGTTGGGACACATGGAATGGGTGCCATGCATTATTGCTTTAAATGGTCTGCATATGCTCACCCAATCTCAAAAATCCCCTCAGTTCAATGTGTCCAGCCTTATGCCACATCCAGCTGTCATTGTAGATATGGTCATTCCAGGTTTCATCAGAGACCCTGAAGTAATTGGAAAAAATTTGCCTTTTTTTTGTTTTGTTTTGAAATTCCTTTTTATAGTTGGTTTGAGCTGATTCTTGCTGCCATGTTTATGCCAGTCTAGAAACACTTGATTCCCTTACGGAGACATATCAATACATAGGTTTTAAGATTTTACTAGTCAGATATATTCCTCTGTGGGAAATATGGTGTTTTGATTCCCTTTCACTGAGGAAGGTGTAAGTCTTTTCTATTCCATAGTTGGTTTTTGAACGGTACCTGTGCTTATATCAAACTCTGGTTTTATGCATCACCCCACTTCTCCTTCCCCCTTAAGCAGGCATAAGAGTGTTTTCTAAATGTAAGACTCTGTTCTCTTTCCTAACTCTGTTCATGTGTAGCCATGTTTACATGATCTTCATAAGTGATATTTTATGATAAGTTTCTTTTTCTGTGTGACTTATTTCACTTTGAATCATCGTACCTGAATCCACTCATTTTGCTGCTACTGGTCTTATGACATTGATTTCATGGATGAGGGATATTCCTTCATACATAAGTACCACACTTTTTTGAACGATTTTTATCTTTCCTGGGATATTTAAGGTGTACCCAAGATGAGGTTCTTGTAAGCAGTGCAGCCCTAAATTTTGGGGTGGCTCTGACTTATTTCTTTTCAGTTTTCCCAAGGTATATTCCCTAGACTGGAAGTGCTCTTGGCTCTGTAGCTCTGTTGTTTACTTGTTTTAGGGAACACAATGCACTCCTCCAGAGAGGCAGTTGGCAATTTACATCCCGTCCATCAGCATAAAAAGGCTCCCTGTTCTCCAGGGCCTGTCTTGCCTTTCTGGTTTTTACCCATTTTGTGGATGTCCCTTTTGACCGGTGGGAAGTGATAATTTTTGTAGTTCAGATTTGCATTGCCCGCTTGCTGGCTTGGCCAAAAAGGGCGTATGCATTTTCTTCTGAATATATTCAGGAGAAAACGCATACGCCCTTTTGGGCCAAGTGCATCATAGTCGAAATTGTGCCCCTCTTCCTGTGCTTTAAAGGCGATTCCAACGTACCCCTTGAAATCTGTTTCCTGCTATTCTGCCTCGCTTTCAAGTCCGCCTAGTTGCCTTCCCTCAACAGATTGTTGGACGATAGTTGCCCTTTATTACTCTGCCAGTTTGTGAATTGCTCTGCCCCTGAGCTCCACTTTTTAACTCGTTTTTTGTGAGCTGAACGCAAGTCCAAAGTTTTGGTTGACGACCTATACCAGTTCCCGGTGGGTGGCTGAGACTTTGGTTAATTCTTCTTCCTCCCAGGAAACAAGAGTGACATGTGCTTGTCCAAATGCCTAACATCTACTCTCTCATTGGTTCTCCCTCTTCCCTTTCATCCTTTGCCAAATTGGCAACCTGTGCGAACCAGGAGGTTAAAGGTGCGGTCTCTCCAAGTTGGGAGATTGATAGTAAAGCAGTTGGAATGTCAAACTGGCGCACAAGGAGAGGGACTATTCGTTGAGTTTTAGAAACCTTTTGTATTCACAGTGTGTCCATTCTTAGGTTTCCCTTACATGTTATAGCTATAGTAATATACCCTTCAACCTGGAGAGTTGGGACACATGGAATGGGTGCCACGCATTATTGCTTTAAAGGGTCTGCATTTGCTCACCCAATCTCACCAATCCTCTCAGTCCCATGTGTCCAGCCTTATGCCACATCCAGCTGTCTTTGTAGATAGGGTCATTCCAGGTTTCATCAGAGACCCTGAAGGAATTGTAAAGAATTTCCCTGTTTTTTTGTTTTGTTTTTGAAATTCCTTTTTATAGTGGGTTTCAGCTGATTCTCGCTGCCATGTTTATGCCAGTCTAGAAACACTTGATTCCCTTACGGAGACATATCAATACATAGGATTTAAGATACTTACTAGTCAGATATATTCCTCTGTGGGAAATATGGGGTTTTGAGTCCCTTTCACTGAGGAAGGTGTAGGTCTTGTCTATTCCATAGTTGGTTTTTGGAACGGTACCTGTGCTTATATCAAACTCTGGTTTTATTCATCACCCCACCTCTCCTTCCCACTTAATCAGGCATAAGAGTGTTTTCTAAATGTGAGACTCTGTTCTCTTTCCTAACTCAGTTCATGTGTAGCCATGTTTACAGGAACTTCATAAGTGATATCTTATGATAAGCTTCTTTTTCTGTGTGACTTATTTCACTTAGAATCATCGTACCTGAATCCACTCATTTTGCTTCTACTGGTCTTATGACATTGATTTCATGGCTAAGGGATATTCCATCATACGTAAGTACCGCAATTTTTTGAACCATTTTTATCTTTCCTGGTATATTTAAGGTGTACCCAAATGATGTTCATGTAAGTAGTGCAGCCCTAAATTTTGGGGTTGTTCTGTCTTATTGATTTTCAGTTTTCCCAAGGTATATTCCCTAGACTGGAAGTGCCCTTGGCTCTCTAGCTCTGTTGTTTACTTATTTTAGGGAACACAATGCACTCCTCCAGAGAGGCAGTTGGCAATTTACATGCCACCCATCAGCATACAATGCTCCCTGTTCTCCAGGGCCTGTCTTGCCTTTCTGGTTTTTACCCATTTTGTGGATGTCCCTTTTGACCGGTGGGAAGTGATACTTCTTTGTAGTGCAGATTTTCATTGCCCGCTTGCTTGCTCGGCCAAAAAGGGCGTATGCGTTTTCTCCCGAATATATTTAGGAGAAAACGCATACGCCCTTTTTGGCCAAGTGCATCATTGTCGAAGTTGTGACCCTCTTCCTGTGCTTTAAAGGTGATTCCCACATACCTCTTGAAATCTGTTTACTGCTATTCTGCCTTGCTTTCAAGTCCGCCTCGTTGCCTTCCCTCAACAGATTGTTGGACGATAGTTGCCCTTTATTACTCTGCCAGTTTGTGAATTGCTGTGCCCCTGAGCTCCTCTTTTTAACTCGTTTTTTGTGAGCTGAACGCAAGTCCAAAATTTTTGTTCAGAACCTATACTGGTTTTCTGTGGGTGGCTGAGACTTTGGTTAATTCTTCTTCCTCCCGGGAAATAAGAGTGATATGTGCCCGTCCAAATGCCTAACAGCTAATCTCTCATTGGTTCTCCCACTTCCCTTTCATCATTTGCCAAATTGGCAAACTTTGCGAACCAGGAGGTTAAAGGTGCTGTCTCTCCAAGTTGGGAGATTGATAGTAAATCAGTTGGAAAGTCAAACTGTTGCACAAGGAGAGGGACTATTGGTTGAGTTTTAGAAACATTTGTATTCACAGTGTGTCCATTATTAGGTTTCCCTTACATGTTATAGCTATAGTAATATACCCTTCAATCTGGAGAGTTGCGACACATGGAAAGGGTGCCATGCATTATTGCTTTAAAGGGTTTGCATTTGCTCACCCAATCTCACCAGTCCTCTCAGTCCCATCTGTCCAACCTTATGCAACATCCAGCTGTCCTTGTAGATAGGGTCATTCCAGGTTTCATCAGAGACCCTGAAGGAATTGTAAAGAATTTCCCTGTTTTTATGTTTTGTTTTGAAATTCCTTTTTATAGTGGGTTTGAGCTGATTCTCGCTGCCCTGTTTATGCCAGTCTAGAAACACTTGATTCCCTTACAGAGACATATCAATACATAGGTTTTAAGATTCTTACTAGTCAGATATATTCCTCTGTGGGAAATATGGCGTTTTGAGTCCCTTTCACTGAGGAAGCTGTAGGTCTTGTCTATTCCATATTTGGTTTTTGGAACGGTACCTGTGCTTATATCAAACTCTGGTTTTATGCATCACCCCACCTCTCCTTTCCCCTTAAGCAGGCATAAGAGTGTTGTCTAAATGTGAGGCTCTGTTCTCTTTCCTAAATATGTTCATGTGTATCCATGTTTACAGGATCTTCATAAGTGATATCTTATGATAAGCTTCTTTTTCTGTGTGACTTATTTCACATAGAATCATCGTACCTGAATCCACTCATTTTGCTGCTACTGGTCTTATGACATTGACTTCTGGGCTGAGGGATATTCCATCGTACGAATGTACCACAATTTTTTGAACCAGTTTTATATTTCCTGGAATACTTAAGGTGTACCCAAGTTGAGGTTCTTGTGAGCAGTGCAGCCCTAAATTTTGGGGTGGCTCTGTCTTATTGATTTTCAGTTTTCCCAAGGTATATTCCCTAGACTGGAAGTGTCCTTGGCTCTGTAGCTCTATTGTTTACTTGTTTTAGGGAACACAATGCACTCCTCCAGAGAGGCAGTTGGCAATTTACATTCCGCCCATCAGCATAACAAGGCTCCCTGTTCTCCAGGGCCTGTCTTGAATTTCTGGTTTTTACCCTTTGTGTGGATGTCCCTTTGGACCGGTGTGAAGTGATACTTCATTGTAGTGCAGACTTGCATGCCCGCTTGCTTGCTTGGCCAAAAATGGTGTATGCGGTTTCTCCTGAATATACTCAGGAGAAAATGCATAAGCCCTTTTTGGCCAAGTGCATCATTGTCGAAATTGTGACCCTCTTCCTGTGCTTTAAATGTGATTCCAACGTACCTCTTGAAATCTGTTTCTGGCTATTCTGCCTCGCTTTCAAGTCCGCCTCGTTGCCTTCCCTCAACACAGTTTTGGACGATAGTTTTCCTTTATTACTCTGCCAGTTTGTGAATTGGTCTGCCTCTGAGCTCCGTTTTTTAACTGTTTTTTTGTGAGCTGTACGCAAGTCCAATATTTTGGTTCAGGACCTATACTGTTTCCCGGTGGGTGGCTGAGACTTTGGTCAATTCTTTTTCCTCCCGGGAAATATGAGTGACATATGCCCGTCCAAATGCCTAACAGCTACTCTCTCATTTGTTATCCCTCTTCCCTTTCATCATTTGCCAAATTGGCAACCTGTGCGAACCAGGAGGTTAAAGGTGCTGTCTCTCCATGTTGGAAGATTGATAGTAAAGCAGTTAGAAAGTCAAACTGGAGCACCAGGAGAGGGACTATTCATTGAGTTTTAGAAACCTTTCGTATTCACAGTGTGTCCATTCTCTAGGTTTCCCTTATATGTTATAGCTGTAGTAATATTCCCTTCAACCTGGAGAGTTGGGACCCATGGAATGGGTGCCTTGCATTATTGCTTTAAAGGGTCTGCATTTGCTCACCCAATCTCACCAATCCTCTCAGTCCCATGTGTCCAGCCTTATGCCACATCCAGCTGTCGTTGTAGATAGGGTCATTCCAGGTTTCATCAGATACCCTGAAGGAATTGTAAAGAATTTCCCTGTTTTTTTCTTTTGTTTTTGAAATTCCTTTTTATAGTTGGTTTGAGCTGATTCTCGCTGCCATGTTTATGCCAGTCTAGACACACTTGATTCCTTAAAGAGACATATCAATACATAGGTTTTAAGATTCTTACTAGTCAGATATATTCCTCTGCGGGAAATATGGGGTTTTGAGTCCCTTTCACTGAGGAAGGTGTAGGTCTTGTCTATTCCATAGTTGGTTCTTGGAACGGTACCTGTGCTTATATCAAACTCTTGTTTTATGCATCACCCCACCTCTCCTTCCCCCTTAAGCAGGCATAAGAATGTTTTCTAAATGTGAGACTCTCTTCTCTTTCCTAACTCAGTTCATGTGTAGCCATGTTTACAGGATCTTCATAAGTGATATGTTATGATAAGTTTCTTTTTCTGTGTGACTTATTTCACTTAGAATCATCGTACCAGAATCCACTCATTTTGCTGCTACTGGTCTTATGACATTGATTTCATGGATGAGGGATATTCCATCATACGTAAGTTCCACAATTTCTTAAACCCTTTTTGTCTTTCCTGGTATATTTAAGGTGGACACAAGTTGAGGCTCTTTTAAGCAGTGCAAACCTAAATTTTCGGGTGACTCTGGCTTATTGATTTTCAATTTTCCCAAGGTATATTCCTTAGCCTGAAAGTGCCCTTGGCTCTGTAGCTCTGTTGTTTATGTTTTAGGGAACACAATGCACTCCTCCAGAGAGGCAGTTGGCAACTTACGTCCCGAACATCATCATAAAAAGGCTCCCAGTTTTCCAGCACCTGTCTTGCCTTTCTGGTTTTTACACATTTTGCGGATGTCCCTTTTGACCGGTGGGAAGTGATGCTTCTTTGTAGTGTAGTTTCACATTGCCCATTTGATTGCCTGGCCAAAAAGGTTCTATGTGTTTTCTCCTGAATATATTCAGGAGAAAACTCATACGCCCTTTTCGGACAAGTGTATTATTGTCAAATTTGTGCCCCTATTCCTGTGCTTTAAAGGCAGTTCCAACGTACCTCTTGAAATCTGTTTCCGCCTATTCTGCCTCGCTTTCACATCCGCCTCGTTGCCTTCCCTCAACAGATTTTTGCACGATAGTGGTCCTTTACTCCTCTGCCAGTTTGTGAATTGCTGTGCCCCTGAGCTCCATTTTTCAACTCGTTGTTTGTGAGCTGAATGCAAGTCCAAAATATTGGTTCAGGACCTATACTGCTTCCTGGCGGGTGGCTGAGACTTTGGTTAATTCTTCCTGCCGTGAAATTAGTGTCACATGTGCCCCTCCAAATACCTAACAGCTACTCTCTCATTGGTTCTTCCTCTTCCCTTTCATCCTCTGCCAAATTGTCAACCTGTGCAAACCAGGAGGTAAAAGGGGCTGTCTCTCCAAGTTGGGAGATTGATATTAAAGGCATTGGAAAGTGAAACCGGAGCACCAGGATAGGGACTATCGGTGAGTATTAGAAACCTTTCATATTCACAGTGGGTCCATTCTCTTGGTTACCCGTACATGTTATAGCTCTAGTAATATTCCCCTCAACCTGGAGAGCTTGGACCCATCGAATGGCTGCCACACATTATTGCTTTAAGGTTCTGCATTTGGTCACCCAATCTCACCAATCCTCTCAGTCCCATGTGTCCAGCCATATGCCACATCCTGCTGTCATTGTAGATAGAGTCATACCAGGTTTCATCAGAGACCCTGAAGGAATTGTAAAGAATTTCCCTGTTTTTTTGGTTTGATTTTGTAATTCCTTTCTATAGTGGGTTTGAGCTGATTCTCACTGCCATGTTTATGCCAGTCTAGACACACTTGTTTCCCTTAAGGAGATATATCAATACATAGGTTTTAAGATTCTTTTTAGTAAGATATATTCCTCTGCGGGCAATATGGGTTATTGTTTCCCTTTCCCTGAAGAAGGTGTAGGTGTTGTCTATTCCGTATTAGGTTTTTGGAAAGGTACCTGTACTAATTCAAACTCTGGTTTTATGCATCACCCCACCTCTCAATCCCCCTTAAGCAGGCATAAGAATGTTTTCTAAATGTGAGTCTCTCTTCTCTTTCCTAACACAGTTCATGTGTAGCCATGTTTACAGGATCTTCATAAGTGATATCTTATGGTAATTTTCTTTTTCTGTGTGACTTATTTCACGTAGAATCATCGTACCTGAATCCACTCATTTTGCTGCTACTGGCCTTATGACATTGATTACATGGCTGAGGGATACTCCTTGTACATAAGTACCACAATTTCTTGAACCATTTTTGTCTTAACTGGGATATTTAAGGCATACCAAAGTTGAGGTTCTTGAAAGAAGTGAAACCCTAAATTTTGGGGTGGCTCTGTCTTATTGATTTTCAGTTTTCCCAATGTATATTTCCTAGACTGGACGTGCCCTTGGCTCTGTAGCTCTGTTCTTTATTTGTTTTACGGAACACAATGCACTCCTCCAGAGAGGCAGTTGGCAACTTAATCCCGCCAATCAGCATAACAAGGCTTCCAGTTCTCCAGGGGCTGTCTTGCCTTTCTGGTTTTTACACATTTAGCTGATATCCCTTTTGACTGGTTTCAGGTGATAATTTTTGTAGTGCAGATTTGCATTGTCTGCTTGCTGGATGGCCAAAAAGGGCGTATTCGTTTTCTCCTGAATATATTCAGGCGAAAAGGCATACGCCCTTTTTAGCCAAGTGCATCATTGTCGAAGTTGTGCCCCTCTTCCTGTGCTTTAAAGGCGATTCCAACATACCTCTCGAAATCTGTTTCCTGCTATTCTGCCTCACATTCAAGTCCGCCTCGTTGCCTTTCATTAAACAAATATTTGGACGATAGTTGTCCTGTATTTCTCTGCCAGTTTGTGAATTGCTGTGCCCATGAGCTCCATTTTTCAACTCGTTTTTTTGTGAGCTGAATGCAAGTCCAAACTTTGGTTCAGGACCTATACTGGTGTGCGGTGGGTGGCTGAGACTTTGGTTAATTTTTCTTCCGGCCGGGAAATTAGAGGGACATGTTCCCGTCCAAATGCCTAACAGCTACTCTCTTATTGGTTCTCCCTCTTCCCTTTCATCCTCTGCCAAATTGGCAACTTTTGAGAACCAGGAGGTTAAAGGGGCTGTCTCTCCAAGTTGGGAGATTGATAGTAAAGCAAATGGAAAGTCAAACCAGAGCACCAGGAGAGGGACTATTAGTTGAGTTTTAGAGACCTTTCGTATTCACAGTGTGTCCATTCTCTAGGTTTCCCGTACATGTTATAGCTGTAGTAATATTCCCTTCAACCTTGAGAGTTGGGACCCATGGAATGGGTGCCACTCATTATTGCTTTAAAGGGTCTGCATTTGCTCACCCAATCTCACCAATCCTCTCAGTCCCAAGTGTCCAGCCTTATGCCACATCCAGCTGTCATTGTAGATAGGGTCATTCCAGGTTTCATCAGAGACCCTGAAGGAATTGTAAGAAATTTCCCTGTTTTTTTTGTTTTGTTTTTGAAATTCCTTTTTATAGTGGGTTTGAGCTGATTCTCACTGTCATGTTTATGCCAGTCTAGACACACTTGATTCCCTTACGGAGACATATCAATACATAGGTTTTAAGATTCATACTAGTAAATTATATTACTCTGTGGTGAATATGAGGTGTTGAGTCCCTTTCACTGAGGAATGTGTAGGTCTTGTCTATTTCGTATATGGTTTTTGGAACGGTACCTGTACTAATATCAAAATCTGATTTTATGCATCACCCCACCTCTCCTTCCCCCTTAAGCAGGCATAAGCGTTTTTTTTTTATGTGAGTCTCTCTTCGCTTTCCTAACTCAGTTCATATGTAGCCATGTTTACAGGATCTTCATAAGTGATATCTTATGATAAGTTTCTTTTTCTTTGTGACTTATTTCACTTAGAATCATCGTACCTGAATCCACTCATTTTGCTGCTACTGGCCTTATGACATTGATTTCATGGCTGAGCGATATTCCATTATACGTAAGTACCACAATTTCTTGAACCATTTTTGTCTTTCCTGAGATATTTAAGGTGTACACAAGTTGAGGTTTTTGTAAGCAGTGCAGCCCTGAATTTTGGTGTGGATCTGTCTTATTTATTTTCAGTTTTCCCAAGGTATATTCCCTAGACTGGAAGTGCCCTTGGCTCTGTAGCTCTGTTGTTTACTTGTTTTAGGGAACACAATGCACTCCTCCAGAGAGGCAGTTGGCAATTTACATGCCACCCATCAGCATAACAAGGCTCCCTGTTCTCCAGGGCCTGTCTTGCCTTTCTGGTTTTTACCCATTTTCTGGATGTCCCTTTTGACCCGTCGGATGTGATAATTCTTTGTAGTGCAGATTTGCATTGCCCGCTTGCTTGCTTGTCCAAAAAGGGCGTATGCGTTTTCTCCTGAATATATTCACGTGAAAACCCATATGCCCTTTATGGCCATTTCCATAATTTTCGAAGTTGTAATGCTTTTCCTGTGTTTAAAGGCGATTCCAATGTACCTCTTGAAATCTGTTTCATGCCATTCTGCCTCATTTTCCCTTCCATCTCGTGGCTTTCCCTCAACAGATTTTTCATAGGGAGTAGTCCTTTATAACTCTGCAGGTTAGTGAATTGCTGTGGCCCTGAGATCCATTTTTCAACTCGCGTTTTTGTGAGCTGACCGCAAATCAACAGTTTTGCTTCTAGACTTATACTGGTTCTGGGGGGCAGGCTGAGACTTTGGTTAAGTCCTCTTTGTGACGGGAAATTAGAGAGTCATGTGGCCGTCCAAATGCCTACAGCTACTCTCTCATTGGTTCTCTCTCTTCCCTTATATCCTCTGCACAATTTGCCAACTGTGCGAACCAGGAGGTTATAGGGGCTGACTTTCCAAGTTGGGAGATTGATAGTCAAGCAGTTGGAATGTCAAACTGGAGCAGAAGGAGAGAAAAAAGTAGTAGAGTTTTAGAAACCTTTCACCATCAGATGGTTTCCATTCTCTAGGTTCCCATACACGTTATAACTGTAGTGATATTCCCTTCTAACTGGAGAGATGGGAACCATGGAATGGGTGGCAGGTATTATTGCTTTAAACGGTCTGCATTTTTTAACCCAATCTCACCAATCCTCTCAGTCCCAAATGACCAGCCTTATGCCACATCCAGCTGTCATTGTAGATACGGTCATTCCAGGTTTCATCAGAACCTCTGAAGGTATTGTGTAAGAATTTTACTGTTTTTATGTTTTGTTTTTAAATTCCTTTTTATAGTGGGTTTGAGCTGATTCTCACTGCCATGTTTATGTCGTTCTAGACACACTTGGTTCCCTTACGGAGACATATCAATACATAGGTTTTAAAATTCTTACTAGTCAGATATATTTATCTGCGGGGAATAGATTTGGTGAGTTCTGTTCACTGAGGAAGGAGTAGGGCTTGTCTCTTCTGTTTTTGGATTATGGAACGGTACCTGTGCTAATATCAATCTTATGTTTTGTGCATCTCCCCACCTCCCTTTCCCCTTAAGCAAGCGTTAGATTGTTTTCTAAATCTGAGACTCTGTTCTCTTCCCTAAATCAGTTCATATGTAGCCATGTTTACATTCTCTTCATAAGTGATATTTTATGTCAGAATGCACCATGGCCATTCTCATAATAATGCTCCATGACCCCTGTCATCACAATGCACCATGCCCTGGTTATCAAAATGCTCCATGTCCCTTGTCATCACAATTCTCCACGTCCTTTGTCATCACAATGCTACATGACACTACTCATCAAAATGTTACATGCTCTTGTCATCAAAATTCACCATCCACTTGACATTGCAATGCTCCATGCACTTGTCATCACAATGCTCCTTGCACATGTCATCACAAAGCTCCATGCACTTGTCATCACAATGCTCCATGACCCCTGTCATCACAATGCTCACTGACACCTGTCATCACAATGCTCCATGCCCCTTGTCATTACAGTGCTCCATGATGCACAACATCACAATTACCCAAGGTCTCCTCATCACAGTGCTCCATGGCCAATATCATCACAATTCTCCATAACCACTGTCATCACAACACTCCATGACACCTGACAACACAATGATTCGGGACTCTTGTCATCACAATGTTCCATTCCATAATCATCACAATGCTCCATGACACCTGTCATCAAAATACTCCATGAATATTTTCAGCCCAATGTTCCATGACGCTTGTCATCACAGTGATCCATGTCGTTGTCATCCCTATGCTCCATGACCACTGTTTTCACAATGCTCCGTGACGCTTGTCATCACAGTGCTCCATGACACCTGTCATCACAATGCTCCATGCCTTTGTCAGCAAAATGCTACATGACCTTGTCATTACAATGCTCTATTTGCTTGTCATCACAATCCTCCATGAAACTTGGGATCACATTGCTACATGCCCTTGTCATCACAATGCTCCATGCTCCTTGAAATCAAAATGATTCATGACCTTTGTCATCACAATGCTCCAAACTCTTGTGATCACAATGTTCCATAACATTTGTCATCACAACGCTCCATGATGCCTGTCATCAAAATACTCCATGCCCTTTTCATCACAATGCTCCATGACCTTCTCATCACAATTCTCAATACACTTGTCATCACAATGCTCCCTGACACTTGTCGTCAGAATGCTCCTTGAACACTGTCACGAAAAGGCTCCATGCCTTTTTCATCACAATGCTCCATGCCGTTTTCATCACAATGCTCCATGCCATTGTCTTCAAAATACTCCACAAGGTAGTCATCAGAATGCTCCATGACCCTTGTCATCACAATTCTCCATGCACTTGTCAGCACAATGCTCCCTGACCCTTGTCATCACAATGCTCCATGTCATTGTCATCAGAATGGGCCATTACATATGTCATCACAATGCTCCCTGACACCTGTCTTCACAATACTTCATGACCTACCGGGTCATCACAATGCTCCATGCCCTTGTCATCTCAATGCTCCATGACCCCTGTCATCACAATGCTCCTTGACTCCAGTCATCACAATGCTTCATGACCTTTGTCACCACAATGATCCATTCCCTCATCATCAGCAGTCTCTGTGACCTTTTTAACCACAATGCTCCATGAACTTTCCATCAAAATGCTCTTTCACCCTTTTCATCACAATGCTCTATGCCTTTCTCAGCACAATGCTCCATGACCCTTGACATCACAATGCTCCATGCACTTGTCAGCACAATGCTCCATGACACATGTCATCACAATGCTCCATTACCCCTGTCATCACAATGCTCCGTGACTCCAGTCATCACAATGCTTCACAACGTTTGTCATCACAATGGTCCATGCCCGTGTCATCACAAGGCTCTGTGACCTTTGTAACCACAATGATCCATGAACTTTTCATCACAATTCTCTGTGACACTTTTCATCACAATGCTCCATTTCTTTGTGAGAACAATGGTCCATGACCATTGTCTTCAAAATGTGCTACACGCATTTCATCACAAAGGTCCACAAAATTGTCATTGCCATGCTCCATAAACCTTGTAATCACAATGCTCCATGCACTTCTCATCAAAATGCTCTCTCACCAGAGATATCAAAGTGTTCCATCACTAGTCATCACAATACTCTCTCACCCCTGTAATCACAATGTTCCATGACCCTGTCATCGCACTGCTACATCCCCTTATCGTCACAATGTTCCATGACCCCTGACATCACAATGTTCCATAACCCCTGTCATCAAAATGCTCCATGATCCTTTTCATCCCAAAGCTCCAAGACCCCTGACATCACAATGTTCTATAACCCCTGCCATCAAAATGTTCCATTACACTTTTCATCAAATTGCTGCATGACCCGGTCATCAGAATGCTCCCTGCACTTCTCATCACAATGCACCATGCCCTTGTAATCAAAATGCTCCATGACTTGTCAACACAAATCTCCATGACCCATGGCATCACAATGCTCCATGTCATTGTCATCACAATGATCAATTAAACTTCCCATCATATTGCTCAATGCCCTTGTCATCACAAAGCTCCATGACACTTGTCATCACAATGCTCGATGCCCTTCTTATCACAATGCTCCATGCACTTGTCATTACAATCCTGCATGACCCGTGTATCCTAGTGTTCTGTACCCTTGTCATCACAATGCTCCATGCCCACTCTCATCACAATAATCCCAGAAACATTTCAGAGCAATGTTCCATACCCATCTCATCACAATGCTCCAGTACCTCTGTCATAACAATGCACCATGACCCCTGCCATCACAATGTAACACGGCCTATTCATCACAAGGTTCCATGACACCTGTCATCACAATGCTGAAGGCCGCTTAAATCACAATGCTCCATGCCCTTGTCATCACAAAGCTCCATGACACATGTCATCAGAATGTTCCATGCCCTTCACATCACAATGCTTCATGCCCTTGTCATCACACTGCTCCAAGACCCCTGTAAACACAAAGCCCCAGGCCCCTTTTCATCTCAATGCTCCATGAACCCTGTCATCACAATGCACCATGCCCATCATCATAATGCTTCAGGCTATTGTCATCACAATGAAATCAATATTCTCCATGATCTCTGTCATCATAATGCTCCAAACCCTTGTGATCACAATTTTCCATAACACTTATCACCACAACACGCCATGACGCTCATCATCACAATTATCCATGGTCTTCTCATCACAATGGTCCATGATCTTTGTCATCACAATGCTCAATACACTTGTCATCACAATGCTCCCTGACACTTGTCGTCAGTATGCTCCTTGTACCCAGTCTTGAAAAGGCTCCATGCCTTTGTCATCACAATAATCCATGCCCTTGTCATCACAATGCCCCAAGACCCCTGTAATCAAAATGCTCCATGACCCTTTTCATCAGAATGCTCCATGAGATTTGTCATCACAAGTCTCCATGGTCTTCTAATCACAATGCCCCAGGAACTTGTCATCACCATGCTCCATTCCCTTGTCATCACAGTGCTCCATGACCCCTGTCATCACAATACTCAATGAACATTTTCAGCGCAATGCTCCATGAACCTTGCCATCACAATGATCCATGCCCTTGTCATCCCAATGCTCCATGACCCCTGTATTCACAATGCTCAATGACGCTTGTCATCACAGTGCTCCATGACACCTGTCATCACAATGCTCCATGCCTTTGTCAGCAAAATGCTACATGGCCTTGTCATTACAATGCCCTAAGCGCTTGTCATCACAATACTCCATTACCATTGTCATCACAATCCTCCATGAACCTTGGGATCACATTGCTTCATGCCCTTGTCATCACAATGCTCCATGCTCCTTGAAATCAAAATGATCCATGACCTCTGTCATCAAAATGCGCAAATCCCATGTGATCAGCTTGTTCCATAACACTTGTCATCACAACGCTCCATGATGCCTGTCATCACAATACTCCATGCCCTTTTCATCACAATGCTCCATGACCTTCTCATCACAATTCTCAATACACTTGTCATCACAATGCTCCCTGACACTTGTCGTCAGAATGCTCCTTGAACACTGTCACGAAAAGGCTCCATGCCTTTTTCATCACAATGCCCCATGCCGTTATCATCACAATGCTCCATGCCATTGTCATCAAAATACTCCACAATGTAGTCATCAGAATGCTCCATGACCCTTGTCATCACAATACTCCATGCCCTTTTCATCACAATGCTCCATGACCTTCTCATCACAATTCTCAATACACTTGTCATCACAATGCTCCCTGACACTTGTCCTCAGAATGCTCCTTGAACACTGTCATGGAAAGGCTCCATGCCTTTTTCATCACAATGCCCCATGCCGTTATCATCACAATGCTCCATGCCATTGTCATCAAAATACTCCACAAGCTAGTCATCAGAATGCTCCATGACCCTTGTCATCACAATTCTTCATGCACTTGTCAGCACAATGCTCCCTGACCCTTGTCATCACAATGCTCCAATCCATTGTCATCACAATGCTCAAGTATCTTTGACAGCAGAATCCAATATGACAATTGGCATCACAATTCTCCATGCCCTTGTCATAACAATGCCCCATTCCAACTGTCATCACAATAATCCATGAAACTAAAGAGACCACTGTTCCATCCCCTTGTCATCACAATGCTCCATGCCGTTGTCATCACAATGCGCCATTCCAACTGTCATCGTGATAATCCATGAAACTTTTTAGAACAATATTCCATGCCCTTGTCATCACAATACTCCATGCCCTTCTTATCACAATGCTCCATGACCCTTGTCATCACAATGCTCCATGACTCCAGTCATCACAATGCTTCATGAACTTTGTCATCACAATAGTCCATGTCCTCGTCATCAACAGTGTCTGTCACCTTTTTAACCACAATGCTCCATGAAATTTTCATCACAATGCTCTTTGACCCTTGTCATCAAACTGCTCTATGCCTTTCTCAGCACAATGCTCCATGACACATGTCATCACAATGCACCATGTGCTTGTCATCACAATGCTCCACAAATTTGTCATCACAATACTCCATAAAACTTGTCATCACAATGCTCCATGCACTTCTCATCAAAATGCTCTCTCACCACTGATATCACAATGCTACATCACTATTTGTCACAATAATCCCTCACCACTGTCATCACAATGATTCATGGCATCTGTCATCACAATGCTACATGCACTTATTATCACAATGTTCGATGACCCCTGACATCAAAATGTTTCATAACACCTGTCATCAAACTGCTCCATGATCCTTTTCATCAAAATGCTCCATGACCCCTGACATCACAATGTTCCATAACACCTGTCATCAAAATGTTCCATGACCGTTTTCATCAAATAGTTCCATGAACCTGTCATCAAAATGCTCACTGCCCTTCTCATCAAAATGCACCACACCTTTGTCATCAAAATGCTCCATGACATGTCATCACAAGGCTCCATGCCCTTGCCATCACAGTGCTCCATTACCGCAGTCATAACAATGCTCCATGACCCCTGCTCTCATGATGTTGCATGGCCTTGTCATCACAAAGCTCCAGGACCCTTCTCATCACAATGCTCCAAGAACCCTCTAATCACAATGCTCTATGCCCCTTTTCATCTCAATGATCCATGAACCCTGTCATCACAATGCACCATGCCCATCATCATAATGCTTCATGCTATTGTCATCACAATGAAATCAAAATGCTCCATGAACTCTGTCATAACAATGCTCCAAACCCTTGTGATCACAATATTCCAAATCACTTATCATCACAATGCCCCATGACGCTCGTCATCACAGTTATCCATGGTCTTCTCCTCAGAATGCTCCATGACCTTTGTCATCGCAATGCTAAGTACACTTGTCATCAACATGTTCCCTGACACTTGTTGTCTGCATGCTCCTTGAATCCAGTCATGACAAGGCTCCATGCATTTTTCATCACAATGATCCATGCCCTTTTCATCACAATGCTCCAAGACCCCTATAATCACAATGCTCCATGCCCTTGTCATCACAAATCTCAATGACGCGTGCCATCAGAATGCTCCTTGGCCTTCTCCTCACAATGCTCCATGCCCTAGACATCACAATGTGCCAAGACCCCTCTAATCACAATGCTCCATGCCCATTTTCATCTGTATGCTCCAGGAGACTTGTCATCACAAGGCTCCATGGTTTTCTCATCACAATGCTCTAGGACATTGTCATCACAATGCTTCCTGACCTTGTCATGAAAATTCTCAATGGCCATTGTCATCATAATGCTCCTAGCCCTAGTCATCACAATACTCCATTATATTTGTCATCACAATCCTCCACTACATTTGGCATCAAAATACTCCCAGCCATTGTCATCGCAATGGACCATGACATATGTCATCACAATGCTCCCTGACACCTGTCTTCAAAATACTCCATGACCTTCTCTTCACAATGATCCATGCCCTTGTCAACACAATGCACCATGCCCACTGTCATAAAAATAATCTACGAATCTTGTCAGACCAATGCTCCATGCCCCTGTCATCACAATGCTCCATGCCCTTGTCATCACAATGCTCCATGACTTGTCATCACAATGCTCCAAGACCCCTGTAATCACCATGCTCCATGCCCCTTTTCATCAGAATGCTCCATGAGAATTGTCATCACAAGAATCCATGGTCTTCTCATCACAATGCTGCAGGACCTTGTCATCACCATGCTCCATTACCTTGTCATCACAATGCTCCATGACCCCAGTCATCACAATAATCCATGAATATTTTCAGCCCAATGCTCCACGACCTATTCATCACAATGCTCCATGGCCAATATCATCTCAATGCTTCATGACCACTGTCATCACAGCACTCCATGACACATGATGACACAATGATACGGGACTCTTGTCATCACAATGCTCCATTCCCTACTCATCACTATGCCCATGACCCCTGTCATCACAACACTCCATGAAAATTTTCAACCCTGTGCTCCATGACATTTGTCATCACAATGATCCATGCACTTGTCATCCCAAAGCTCCATGACCCCTGTATTCACAATGATCTGTGACGCTAGTCATCACAGTGCTCCATGACGCATGTCATTACAATGCTCCATGCCTTTGTCAGCAAAATGCTACATGACATTGTCGTTACAATGCTCTATGCGCTTGTCATCACAATACTCCATTTCCATTGTCATCACAATCCTCCATGAAACTTGGGATCACATTGCTTCATGCCCTTGTCATCACAATGCTCCATGCTCCTTGAAATCAAAATGATCCATGACCTCTGTCATCACAATGCTCCAAACTCTTTTGATCACAATGATCCATAACACTTGTCATCACAACGCTCCATGATGCCTGTCATCACAATACTCCATTCCCCTTTCATCAAAATTCTCCATGACCTTTATCATCACAATTCTCAATACACTTTTCATCACAATGCTCCCTGACACTTGTCTTCAGAATGCTCCTTGAACCATGTCATGAAAAGGCTCCATGACTTTTTCATCACAATGCCCCATGCCGTTTTCATCACAATGTTCCATGCCATTGTCATCAAAATACTCCAAAAGCTTGTCATCAGAATTCTCCATGACCCTTGTCATCACAATTCTCCATGCAATTCTCAGCACAATGCTCCCGGACCCTTGTCATCACTGTGCTCCAAGCCATTGTCATCACAATGCTCCATTACATTTGTCATCAGAATTCTCCATGACACTAGGCATCACAATGCTCCATGCCATTGTCATCACAATGGGCCATTGCATATGTCATCACAATGCTCCCTGACACCTGTCTTCACAATACTGCATGACCTGGTCATCATAATGCTCCATGCCCTTGTCATCACAATGCACCATTCCAACTGTCATCGCAATAATCCATGAAACTTATTAGACCAATGCTCCATGCCCTTGTCATCACAATGTTCCATGCCCTTGTTATCACAATGCTCCATGACCCCTGTCATCATAATGCTCCAAGACTCCAGTCATCACAATGCTCCATGACCTTTTTCATCACAGTGATCTGTACACTTGTCAGCAAAATGTTCCCTGACACTTGTTGTCTACATGCTCCATATATCCTGTTATGACAAGGCTGCATGCATTTTTCATCACAATGATCCATGCCCTTTTCATCACAATGCTCCAAGACCCCTGTAATCAAAGTGCTCCATGCCCTTGTCATCACAATGCTCAATGATGCATGCCATCAGAATGCTCCTTGGCCTTCTCCTCACAATTCTCCATGCCCTTGTTATCACAATGTGCCAAGACCCCTCTAATCAGAATGCTCCATGCCCATTTTCATCAGTATGCTCCAGGAGACTTGTCATCACAAAGCTCCATGGTTTTCTCATCACAGTGCTCCAGGACCTTGTCATCACAATGCTTCACGACTTTGTCATGAAAATTCTCAATGGCCATTGTCATCATAGTGCTCCAAGCCCTAGTCATCACAATGCTCCATTATATTTGTCATCAAAATCCTCCATTACACTTGGCATCACAGTACTCCCAGCCATTGTCATCGCAATAGACCATGACATATGTCATCACAATGCTCCCTGACACCTGTCTTCATAATACTCCATGACCTTCTCTTCACAATGATCCATGCCCTTGTCATCACAATGCACCATGTCCACTGTCATCACAATAATCTATGAATCTTTTCAGACCAATGCTCCATGCCCCTTTCATCACAATGCTCCATGCCCTTGTCATCACAATGCTCCATGATTTGTCATCACAAAGCTCCATGACCCATGTATCACAGTGTTCTATGCCCTAGTCATTACAATACTCCAAGACCCCTGTAATCACCATGCTCCATGCCCCTTTTCATCAGAATGCTCCATGAGAATTGTCATAATAAGTATCCATGGTCTTCTCATCACAGTGCTCCAGGACCTTGTCAACACAATAATCCATGAATATTTTCAGCCCAATGCTCCACGACCTGTTCATCACAATGCTCCATGGCCAATATCATCTCAATGCTCCATGACCACAGTCATCAAAACACTCCATGACACCAGACGACACAATGATCCCGGACTATTGTCATCACAGTGCTCCATTCCCTACTCATCAGTATTCTCCATGACCCCTGTCATCACAAAACTCCATGAAAATTTTCAGCCCAGTGCTCCATGACACTTGTCATCACAATTATCCATGCACTTGTCATCCCAATGCTCCATGACCCCTGTATTCACAATGATCCGTAACGCTTGTCATCACAGTGCTCCATGACACCTGTCATTAAAATGTTCCATGCCTTTGTCAGCAAAATGCTACATGACCTTGTCATTACAATGCTCTATGGGCTTGTCATCAAAATACTCCATTTCTATTGTCATCACAATCCTCCAATAACCTTGGGATCACATTGCTTCATGCCCTTGTCATCACAATGCTCCATGCTCCTTGAAATCAAAATGATCCATGACCTCTGTCATCACAATGCTCCAAACTCTTGTGATCACAATGCTCCATAACACTTGTCATCACAACGCTCCATGATGCCTGTCATCACAATACTCCATGCCCTTTTCATCACAATGCTCCATGAACTTCTCATCATAATTCTCAATACACTTGTCATCACAATGCTCCCTGACACTTGTCGTCAGAATGCTCATTGTACCCTGTCACGAAAAGGCTCCATGCCTTTTTCATCAGAATGCCCCATGCCGTTTTCATCACAATGCTCCATGCCATTGTCATCAAAATACTCCACAAGCTTGTCATCAGAATGTTCCATGACCCTTGTCATCACAAACCTCCATGCACTTGTCAGCACAATGTTCCCTGACCCTTGTCAGCACAATGCTCCAAGCCATTGTCATCACAATGCTCAATTATCTTTGACAGCAGAATCCTACATTACAACTGGCATCACAATTCTCCATGCCCTTGTCATCACAATGCCCCATTCCAACTGTCATCACAATAATCCATGAAACTAAATAGACCACAGTTCCATCCCCTTGTCATCACAATGCTGAATGCCCTGGTTTTCACAATGCTCCATGACCCCTGTAATCCCAATTCTCCGTGACTCCTGTCATCACAATGCTTCATGAACTTTGTCATCACAATTGTCCAGGTCCTCATCATCAACAGTCTCTGTGACCTTTTTAACGACAATGCTCCATGAAATTTTCATCACAATGCTCTTTGACCCTTGTCATCAAAATGCTCTATGCTTTTCTCAGCACAATGCTCCATGACACATGTCATCACAATTCACCATGCGCTTGTCACCACAATGCTCCACAAATTTGTCATCACAATACTCCATAAAACTTGTCATCACAATCATCCATGCACTTCTCATCAAAATGCTCTCTCACCACTGATATCACAATGCTACATCACTATTTGTCACAATACTCCCTCACCACTGTCATCACAATGTTTCATGGCATCTGTCATCGCAATGCTACATGCAATTATCATCACAATGTTCGATGACCATTGGCATCAAAATGTTCCATAACACCTGTCATCAAACTGCACCATGATCCTTTTCATCAAAATGCTCCAAGACCCCTGACATCACAATGTTCCATAACACCTGACATCAAAATGTTCCATGACCCTTTTCATCAAATTGTTCCATGACCCTGGCATCAAAATGCTACCTGCCCTTCTCATCAAAATGCACCACACTCTTGTAATCAAAATGCTCCATGACTAGTCATCACAATGTTCCATTCCCTTGCCATCACAGTGCTCCATTACTCCAGTCATAAAAATGCTCCATGACCCCTGCTATCACGATGTTGCATGGCCTTGTCATCACAAAGCTCCAGGGCCCTTCTCATCACAATGCTCCAAGAACCCTCTAATCACAATGCTCTATGCCCCTTTTCATCTCAATGATCCATGAACCCTGTCATCACAATGCACCATGCCCATCATCATAATGCTTCATGCTATTGTCATCACAATGAAATCAAAATGCTCCATGACCTCTGTCATAACAATGCTCCAAACCGTTGTGATCACAATATTCCATATCACTTGTCATCACAATGCCCCATGACGCTCGTCATCACAGTTATACATGGTCTTCTCATCAAAATGCTCCATGACCTTTGTCATCACAATGCTCAGTACACTTGTCATCAAAATGTTCCCTGACTCTTGTTGTCTGCATGCTCCTTGAATCTTGTCATGACAAGGATCCATGCATTTTTCATCACAAAGATCCATGCCCTTTTCATCACAATGCTCCAAGTCCCCTGTAATCACAGTGCTCCATGCCCTTGTCCTCACAAAACTCAATGATGCATGCCATCAGAATGCTCCTTGGCCTTCTCCTCACAATGCTCCATGCCCTTGTCATCACAATGGGCCAAGACCCCTCTAATCACAATGCTCCATGCTCATTTTCATCAGTATGCTCCAGGAGACTTGTCATCACAAGGCTCCATGGTTTTCTCATCACAATGCTCCAGGACCTTGTCATCACAATGCTTCACGACCTTGTCATGAAAATTCTCAATGGCCATTGTCATCATAAGGCTCCAAGCCCTAGTCATCACAATGCTCCATTATATTTGTCATCACAATACTCCATTACATTTGGCATCACAATACTCCCAGCCATTGTCATCGCAGTGGACCATGACATATGTCATCACAATGCTCCCTGACACCTGTCTTCAAAATACTCCATGACCTTCTCTTCACAATGATCCATGCCCTTGTGATCACAATGCACCATGTCCACTGTCATAACAATAATCTATGAATCTTTTCAGACCAATGCTCCATGCCCCTGTCATCACAATGCTCCATGCCCTTGTCATCACAGTGCTCCATGACTTGTCATCACAAAGCTCCATGACCCATGACCCATGTATCTCAATGTTCCATGTCCTAGTCATCACAATGCTCCAAGACCCCTGTAATCACAATGCTCCATGCCCCTTTTCATCAGAATGCTCCAGGAGAATTGTCATCATAAGTATCCATGGACTTCTCATCACAATGCTCTAGGACATTGTCATCACAATGCTTCCTGACCTTGTCATGAAAATTCTCAATGGCCATTGTCATCATAATGCTCCTAGCCCTAGTCATCACAATACTCCATTATATTTGTCATCACAATCCTCCACTACATTTGGCATCAAAATACTCCCAGCCATTGTCATCGCAATGGACCATGACATATGTCATCACAATGCTCCCTGACACCTGTCTTCAAAATACTCCATGACCTTCTCTTCACAATGATCCATGCCCTTGTCAACACAATGCACCATGCCCACTGTCATAAAAATAATCTATGAATCTTGTCAGACCAATGCTCCATGCCCCTGTCATCACAATGCTCCATGCCCTTGTCATCACAATGCTCCATGACTTGTCATCACAATGCTCCAAGACCCCTGTAATCACCATGCTCCATGCCCCTTTTCATCAGAATGCTCCATGAGACTTGTCATCATAAGAATCCATGGTCTTCTCATCACAGTGCTGCAGGACCTTGTCATCACCATGCTCCATTACCTTGTCATCACAATGCTCCATGACCCCAGTCATCACAATAATCCATGAATATTTTCAGCCCAATGCTCCACGACCTATTCATCACAATGCTCCATGGCCAATATCATCTCAATGCTCCATGACCACTGTCATCACAGCACTCCATGACACATGACGACACAATGATACGGGACTCTTGTCATCACAATGCTCCATTCCCTACTCATCACTATGCCCATGACCCCTGTCATCACAACACTCCATGAAAATTTTCAACCCTGTGCTCCATGACATTTGTCATCACAATGATCCATGCACTTGTCATCCCAAAGCTCCATGACCCCTGTATTCACAATGATCTGTGACGCTAGTCATCACAGTGCTCCATGACGCATGTCATTACAATGCTCCATGCCTTTGTCAGCAAAATGCTACATGACATTGTCGTTACAATGCTCTATGCGCTTGTCATCACAATACTCCATTTCCATTGTCATCACAATCCTCCATGAAACTTGGGATCACATTGTTTCATGCCCTTGTCATCACAATGCTCCATGCTCCTTGAAATCAAAATGATCCATGACCTCTGTCATCACAATGCTCCAAACTCTTGTGATCACAATGATCCATAACACTTGTCATCACAACGCTCCATGATGCCTGTCATCACAATACTCCATTCCCCTTTCATCAAAATTCTCCATGACCTTTATCATCACAATTCTCAATACACTTTTCATCACAATGCTCCCTGACACTTGTCTTCAGAATGCTCCTTGAACCATGTCATGAAAAGGCTCCATGACTTTTTCATCACAATGTTCCATGCCATTGTCATCAAAATACTCCAAAAGCTTGTCATCAGAATTCTCCATGACCCTTGTCATCACAATTCTCCATGCACTTGTCAGCACAATGCTCCCGGACCCTTGTCATCACTGTGCTCCAAGCCATTGTCATCACAATGCTCCATTACATTTGTCATCAGAATTCTCCATGACACTAGGCATCACAATGCTCCATGCCATTGTCATCACAATGGGCCATTGCATATGTCATCACAATGCTCCCTGACACCTGTCTTCACAATACTGCATGACCTGGTCATCATAATGCTCCATGCCCTTGTCATCACAATGCACCATTCCAACTGTCATCGCAATAATCCATGAAACTTATTAGACCAATGCTCCATGCCCTTGTCATCACAATGTTCCATGCCCTTGTTATCACAATGCTCCATGACCCCTGTCATCATAATGCTCCAAGACTCCAGTCATCACAATGCTCCATGACCTTTTTCATCACAGTGATCTGTACACTTGTCAGCAAAATGTTCCCTGACACTTGTTGTCTACATGCTCCATATATCCTGTTATGACAAGGCTGCATGCATTTTTCATCACAATGATCCATGCCCTTTTCATCACAATGCTCCAAGACCCCTGTAATCAAAGTGCTCCATGCCCTTGTCATCACAATGCTCAATGATGCATGCCATCAGAATGCTCCTTGGCCTTCTCCTCACAATTCTCCATGCCCTTGTTATCACAATGTGCCAAGACCCCTCTAATCAGAATGCTCCATGCCCATTTTCATCAGTATGCTCCAGGAGACTTGTCATCACAAAGCTCCATGGTTTTCTCATCACAGTGCTCCAGGACCTTGTCATCACAATGCTTCACGACTTTGTCATGAAAATTCTCAATGGCCATTGTCATCATAGTGCTCCAAGCCCTAGTCATCACAATGCTCCATTATATTTGTCATCAAAATCCTCCATTACACTTGGCATCACAGTACTCCCAGCCATTGTCATCGCAATAGACCATGACATATGTCATCACAATGCTCCCTGACACCTGTCTTCATAATACTCCATGACCTTCTCTTCACAATGATCCATGCCCTTGTCATCACAATGCACCATGTCCACTGTCATCACAATAATCTATGAATCTTTTCAGACCAATGCTCCATGCCCCTTTCATCACAATGCTCCATGCCCTTGTCATCACAATGCTCCATGATTTGTCATCACAAAGCTCCATGACCCATGTATCACAGTGTTCTATGCCCTAGTCATTACAATACTCCAAGACCCCTGTAATCACCATGCTCCATGCCCCTTTTCATCAGAATGCTCCATGAGAATTGTCATAATAAGTATCCATGGTCTTCTCATCACAGTGCTCCAGGACCTTGTCAACACAATAATCCATGAATATTTTCAGCCCAATGCTCCACGACCTGTTCATCACAATGCTCCATGGCCAATATCATCTCAATGCTCCATGACCACAGTCATCAAAACACTCCATGACACCAGACGACACAATGATCCCGGACTATTGTCATCACAGTGCTCCATTCCCTACTCATCAGTATTCTCCATGACCCCTGTCATCACAAAACTCCATGAAAATTTTCAGCCCAGTGCTCCATGACACTTGTCATCACAATTATCCATGCACTTGTCATCCCAATGCTCCATGACCCCTGTATTCACAATGATCCGTAACGCTTGTCATCACAGTGCTCCATGACACCTGTCATTAAAATGTTCCATGCCTTTGTCAGCAAAATGCTACATGACCTTGTCATTACAATGCTCTATGGGCTTGTCATCAAAATACTCCATTTCTATTGTCATCACAATCCTCCAATAACCTTGGGATCACATTGCTTCATGCCCTTGTCATCACAATGCTCCATGCTCCTTGAAATCAAAATGATCCATGACCTCTGTCATCACAATGCTCCAAACTCTTGTGATCACAATGCTCCATAACACTTGTCATCACAACGCTCCATGATGCCTGTCATCACAATACTCCATGCCCTTTTCATCACAATGCTCCATGAACTTCTCATCATAATTCTCAATACACTTGTCATCACAATGCTCCCTGACACTTGTCGTCAGAATGCTCATTGTACCCTGTCACGAAAAGGCTCCATGCCTTTTTCATCAGAATGCCCCATGCCGTTTTCATCACAATGCTCCATGCCATTGTCATCAAAATACTCCACAAGCTTGTCATCAGAATGTTCCATGACCCTTGTCATCACAAACCTCCATGCACTTGTCAGCACAATGTTCCCTGACCCTTGTCAGCACAATGCTCCAAGCCATTGTCATCACAATGCTCAATTATCTTTGACAGCAGAATCCTACATTACAACTGGCATCACAATTCTCCATGCCCTTGTCATCACAATGCCCCATTCCAACTGTCATCACAATAATCCATGAAACTAAATAGACCACAGTTCCATCCCCTTGTCATCACAATGCTGAATGCCCTGGTTTTCACAATGCTCCATGACCCCTGTAATCCCAATTCTCCGTGACTCCTGTCATCACAATGCTTCATGAACTTTGTCATCACAATTGTCCAGGTCCTCATCATCAACAGTCTCTGTGACCTTTTTAACGACAATGCTCCATGAAATTTTCATCACAATGCTCTTTGACCCTTGTCATCAAAATGCTCTATGCTTTTCTCAGCACAATGCTCCATGACACATGTCATCACAATTCACCATGCGCTTGTCACCACAATGCTCCACAAATTTGTCATCACAATACTCCATAAAACTTGTCATCACAATCATCCATGCACTTCTCATCAAAATGCTCTCTCACCACTGATATCACAATGCTACATCACTATTTGTCACAATACTCCCTCACCACTGTCATCACAATGTTTCATGGCATCTGTCATCGCAATGCTACATGCAATTATCATCACAATGTTCGATGACCATTGGCATCAAAATGTTCCATAACACCTGTCATCAAACTGCACCATGATCCTTTTCATCAAAATGCTCCAAGACCCCTGACATCACAATGTTCCATAACACCTGACATCAAAATGTTCCATGACCCTTTTCATCAAATTGTTCCATGACCCTGGCATCAAAATGCTACCTGCCCTTCTCATCAAAATGCACCACACTCTTGTAATCAAAATGCTCCATGACTAGTCATCACAATGTTCCATTCCCTTGCCATCACAGTGCTCCATTACTCCAGTCATAAAAATGCTCCATGACCCCTGCTATCACGATGTTGCATGGCCTTGTCATCACAAAGCTCCAGGGCCCTTCTCATCACAATGCTCCAAGAACCCTCTAATCACAATGCTCTATGCCCCTTTTCATCTCAATGATCCATGAACCCTGTCATCACAATGCACCATGCCCATCATCATAATGCTTCATGCTATTGTCATCACAATGAAATCAAAATGCTCCATGACCTCTGTCATAACAATGCTCCAAACCGTTGTGATCACAATATTCCATATCACTTGTCATCACAATGCCCCATGACGCTCGTCATCACAGTTATACATGGTCTTCTCATCAAAATGCTCCATGACCTTTGTCATCACAATGCTCAGTACACTTGTCATCAAAATGTTCCCTGACTCTTGTTGTCTGCATGCTCCTTGAATCTTGTCATGACAAGGATCCATGCATTTTTCATCACAAAGATCCATGCCCTTTTCATCACAATGCTCCAAGTCCCCTGTAATCACAGTGCTCCATGCCCTTGTCCTCACAAAACTCAATGATGCATGCCATCAGAATGCTCCTTGGCCTTCTCCTCACAATGCTCCATGCCCTTGTCATCACAATGGGCCAAGACCCCTCTAATCACAATGCTCCATGCTCATTTTCATCAGTATGCTCCAGGAGACTTGTCATCACAAGGCTCCATGGTTTTCTCATCACAATGCTCCAGGACCTTGTCATCACAATGCTTCACGACCTTGTCATGAAAATTCTCAATGGCCACTGTCATCATAAGGCTCCAAGCCCTAGTCATCACAATGCTCCATTATATTTGTCATCACAATACTCCATTACATTTGGCATCACAATACTCCCAGCCATTGTCATCGCAGTGGACCATGACATATGTCATCACAATGCTCCCTGACACCTGTCTTCAAAATACTCCATGACCTTCTCTTCACAATGATCCATGCCCTTGTGATCACAATGCACCATGTCCACTGTCATAACAATAATCTATGAATCTTTTCAGACCAATGCTCCATGCCCCTGTCATCACAATGCTCCATGCCCTTGTCATCACAGTGCTCCATGACTTGTCATCACAAAGCTCCATGACCCATGACCCATGTATCACAATGTTCCATGTCCTAGTCATCACAATGCTCCAAGACCCCTGTAATCACAATGCTCCATGCCCCTTTTCATCAGAATGCTCCAGGAGAATTGTCATCATAAGTATCCATGGACTTCTCATCACAATGCTCCAGGACCTTGTCATCACCATGCTCCATTACCTTGTCATCACAATGCTCCATGACCCCTGTCATCACAATAATCCATGAATATTTTCAGCCCAATGCTCCACGATCTATTCATCACAATGCTCCATGGCCAATATCATCACAATGCTCCATGACCACTGTCATCACAACACTCCACGACACCTGACAACACAATGATACGGGACTCTTGTCATCACAATGCTCCATTCCCTAGTCATCACAATGCTCCATGACCCCTGACATCACAACACTCCAAGAAAATTTTCAGCCCAGTGCTCCATGACACTTGTCATCACAATTATCCATGCACTTGTCATCCCAATGCTCCATGACCCATGTATTCACAATGATCCGTGATTCTTGTCATCACAGTGCTCCATGACACACGTCATTACAATGCTCCATGCCTTTGTCAGCAAAATGCTACATGACCTTGTCATTACAATGCTCTATTCGCTTGTCATCACAATACTCCCTTTCCATTGTCATCACAATCCTCCATGAAACTTGGGATCACATTGCTTCATGCCCTTGTCATCACAATGCTCCATGCTCCTTGAAATCAAAATGATCCATGACATCTGTCATCACAGTGCTCCAAAGTCTTGTGATCACTATGTTCCATAACACTTGTCATCACAACGCTCCATGATGCCTGTCATCACAATACTCCATGCCCTTTTCATCACAATGCTCCATGACCTTTGTCATCACAATTCTCAATACACTTGTCATCACAATGCTCCCTGACACTTGTCCTCAGAATTCTCCTTGAAACCTGTCACGAAAAGGCTCCATGCTTTTTCATCACAATACCCCATGCCATTTTCATCACAATGCTCCATGCCATTGTCATCAAAATACTCCAGAAGCTTGTCATCAGAATGCTCCATGACCCTTGTTATCACAATTCTCCATGCACTTGTCAGCACAATGCTCCCTGACCTTTGTCATCACTGTGCTCCAAGCCATTGTCATCACAATGCTCCATTACCGTTGTCATCAGAATCCTCCATGACAATTGGCATCACAATGCTCCATGCCATTGTCATCACAATGGGCCATTACATATGTCATCACAATGCTCCCTGACACCTGTCTTCACAATACTGCATGACCTGGTCATCACAATGCTCCATGCCCTTTTCATCACAATGCACCATTCCAACTCTCATCGCAGTAATCCATGAAGCTTATTAGATCAGTGCTCCATGCACTTGTCATCACAATGCTCCATGCCCTTGTTATCACAATGCTCCACGACCCCTGTCTTCACAGTGCTCCGTGACTCCAGTCATCACAATGCTTCATGACCTTTGTCACCACAATGGTCCATGCCCTCGTCATCAACAGTCTCTGTGACCTTTTTAACCACAATGCTCCATGAACTTTTCATCACAATGCTCTTTGACCCTTGTCATCACAATGCTCTATGCCTTTCTCAGCACAATGCTCCATGACCCTTGACATCACAATGCTCCATGCACTTGTCAGCACAATGCTCCATGACACAGGTCATCACAATACTCCATGACCCCTGTCATCACAATGCTCCGTTACTCCAGTCATCACAATGCTTCATAACGTTTGTCATCACAATGGTCCATGCCCGTGTCATCACAAGGCTCTGTGACCTTTGTAACCACAATGCTCCATGAACATTTCATCACAATTCTCTGTGACCCTTGTCATCACAATGCTCCATTTCTTTGTGAGAACAATGCTCCATGACCATTGTCTTCAAAATGTGCCACGCACATTTCATCACAACGGTCCACATACTTTTCATTCTCATGCTCTATAAACCTTGTAATCACAATGCTCCATGCACTTCTCATCAAAATGCTCTCTCACCACTGATATCACAATGCTACATCACTATTTGTCACAATACTCCCTCACCCCTGTCATCACAATGTTCCATGACTCCTGTCATCACAATGCTACATGCACTTATCATCACAATGTTCGATGACCCCTGACATCACAATGTTCCATAACACCTGTCATCAAAATGTTCCATGACACTTTTAATCAAATTGCTCCATGACACTTTTATCAGAATGCTCCCTGCCTTTCTCATCACAATGAACAACGCCCTTGCCATCAAAATGCTCCATGTCGAGAGACTTCCGGGTAAGATGGCGGAAGAGTAAGACGCGGAGGTCACCGTCCTCCGCACGGATACACCAGAAATACAGCTGCACGTGGAGCAACTTCTACAGAACACCTGCTGGATGCTGGCAGAGGACCCCGGACCTCCCAAAAGGCAAGAAACTCCCCACATTCCTTGGTAGGGCAAAGCGGAGAGATTCCCGCACAGAGGATCGGTGCCGAGCGGCACTCACCAGCCCGAGAGGCTTGTCCGCTCTCCCCGGCGTCGCTGGAAGCTGAGGCTCGGGCTTCGGTCAGAGCGCAGGGAGAGGACTGCGGCTTGTGGCGAGATCTCAGCCGGAAGGGGGCTAATGAGCCACAGCTAGCCGGCAGGGAGTCCGGGAAAACTCTGGAGCTGCCGAAGAGGCAAGAGACTTTTTCTTTTCTCTTGGTTTCCTGGTGCGCGAGGAGAGGGTATTAAGAGCACTGCTTAAAGGGGCTCCACAGACGGGTGCGAGACGCGACTGAAGGCGCGGAGCCCGGTGACGGGTGTGGGACGCTGGGGCTGCTGCTGCCACTGGCAAGATGCCTGTGTGCGAGCGTGGGTCACTGTCCACACCGCCCTTCCTGGAGCCTGTGCAGCCCGCCACTGCCGGGGTCCCGGGATCCAGGGGCGGCTTCTCTGGGAGAACGCACGGTGCGCCTCGGGCTGGTGCAACATCACGCCGACCTCTGCCGCTGCAGGCTCGCCCCGCACTCTGTGCCCCTCCCTCCCGCCCGGCCTGAGTGAGCCAGAGTCCCCGAAGAGGCTGCTCCTTTAATCCTGTCCTGTCTAAGTGAAGAACAGACGCCCTCCGGCGACCTACATGCAGAGGCGGGGCCAAATCCAAAGCTGAGACCCAGGAGCTGTGAGAACAAAGAGAAAGGGAAACCTCTCCCAGCAGCCTCAGAAGCAGCAGATTAAAGCTCCACAATCAACTTGATGTACCCTGCATCTGTGGAATACATGAATGGACAACAAATCATCCCAAATTGAGGAGCCAGGAGTCAGTGCTGTGCCTCTGAGGTGGGAGAGCCAACTTCAGGACACTGGTCCACAAGAGACCTCCCAGCTCCACATAATATCAAACGGCGAAAATCTTCCAGAGATCTCCATCTCAACACCAGCACCCAGCTTCACTCAACGACCAGCAAGCTACAGTGCTGGACACCCTATGCCAAACAACTAGCAAGACAGGAACACAATGCCACCCATTAGCAGAGAGGCTGCCTAAAATCATAAAAAGTCCGCAGACACCCCAAAACACACCACCAGATGTGGACCTGCCCACCAGAAAGACAAGATCCAGCCTCACCCACCAGAACACAGGCACTAGTCCCCTCCACCAGGAAGCCTACACAACCCACTAAACCAACCTTAGCCACTGGGGACAGACAACAAAAACAACGGAAACTACGAACCTGCAGCCTGCAAAAAGGAGACCCAAAACACAGTAAGATAAGCAAAATGAGAAGACAGAAAAACACACAGCAGGAGAAGGAGCAAGATAAAAACCCACCAGACCTAACAAATGAAGAGGTAATAGGCAGTCTACCTGAAAAAGAATTCAGAATAATGATGGTAAAGATGATCCAAGATTCTATTTCCCAGATCCAAAATCTTGGAAATAGAATAGACAAAATGCAAGAAACAGTTAACAAGGACCTAGAAGAACTAAAGATGAATCAAGCATCGATTAAAAACACAATACATGAAATAAAAAGTACTCTAGATGGGATCAATAGCAGAATAACTGAGGCAGAAGAACGGATAAGTGAGGTGGAAGATAAAATAGTGGAAATAACTGCTGCAGAGCAAAATAAAGAAAAAAGAATGAAAAGAACAGAGGACAGTCTCAGAGACCTCTGGGACAACATTAAACGCACCAACATTCGAATTATAGGGGTTCCAGAAGAAGAAGAGAAAAAGAAAGGGACTGAGAAAATATTTGAAGAGATTATAGTTGAAAACTTCCCTAATATGGGAAAGGAAATAGTTAATCAAGTCCAGGAGGCACAGAGAGTCCCATACAGAATAAATCCAAGGAGAAATACGCCAAGACACATATTAATCAAACTGTCAAAAATTAAACACAAAGAAATCATATTAAAAGCAGCAAGGCAAAAACAACAAATAACACACAAGGGAATCCCCATCAGGATAACAGCTGATCTCTCAGCAGAAACTCTACAAGCCAGAAGGGAGTGGCAGGACATAATTAAAGTGATGAAAGAGAAAAACCTGCAACCAAGATTACTCTACCCAGCAAGGATCTCATTCAGATTTGATGGAGAAATTAAAACGTTTACAGACAAGCAAAAGCTGAGAGAGTTCAGCACCACCAAACCAGCTTTACAACAAATGCTAAAGGAACTTCTCTAGGCAAGAAACACAACAGAAGGAAAAGACCTACAATAACGAACCCAAAACAATTAAGAAAATGGGAATAGGAACATACATAACAATAATTACCTTAAATGTAAATGGACTAAATGCTCCCACCAAAAGACACAGATTGGCTGAATGGATACAAAAACAAGACCCATATATATGCTGTCTACAAGAGACCCACTTCAGACCTAGAGACACATACAGACTGAAAGTAAGGGGATGGAAAAAGATATCCCATGCAAATGGAAACCAAAAGAAAGCTGGAGTAGCAATTCTCATATCAGACAAAATAGACTTTAAAATAAAGACTACTAGAAGAGACAGAGAAGGACACTACATAATGATCAAGGGATCGATCCAAGAAGAAGATATAACAAATGTAAATATTTATGCACCCAACATAGGAGCACCTCAATACATAAGACAAATACTAACAGCCATAAAAGGAGAAATCGACAGTAACACAATCATAGTAGGGGACTTTAACACCCCACTTTCACCAATGGACATATCATCCAAAATGAAAATAAATAAGGAAACACAAGCTTTAAATGATACATTAAACAAGATGGACTTAATTGATATTTATAGGACATCCCATCCAAAAACAACAGAATACACATTTTTCTCAAGTGCTCATGGAACATTCTCCAGGATAGATCATATCTTGGGTCACAAATCAAGCCTTGGTAAATGTAAGAAAATTGAAATTGTATCAAGTATCTTTTCTGACCACAATGCTATGAGACTAGATATCAATTACAGGAAAAGAGCTGTAAAAAATACAAACACATGGAGGCTAAACAATACACTACTTAATAACAAAGTGATCACTGAAGAAATCAAAGGGGAAATTAAAAAAATACCTAGAAACAAATGACAATGGAGACACGACGACCCAAAACCTATGGGACGCAGCAAAATCAGTTCTAAGGGGGAAGTTTATAGCAATACAATCCCACCTTAAGAAACAGGAAACAACTCGAATAAACAACCTAATCTTGCACCTAAAGCAATTAGAGAAAGAAGAACAGAAACATCCCAAAGTTAGCAGAAGGAAAGAAATCATAAAAATCAGATCAGAAATAAATGAAAAAGAAATGAAGGAAACGATAGCAAAGATCAATAAAACTAAAAGCTGGTTCTTTGAGAAGATAAACAAAATTGATAAACCATTAGCCAGACTCATCAAGAAAAAAAAGGGGAAGACACAAATCAATAGAATTAGAAATGAAAAAGGAGAAGTAAAAACTGACACTGCAGAAATACAAAAGATCATGAGTGATTACTACAAGCAACTCTATGCCAATAAAATGGACAACCTGGAAGAAATGGACAAATTCTTAGAAATGCACAGCCTGCCAAGACTGAATCAGGAAGAAATAGAAAATATGAACAGACCAATCACAAGCACTGAAATTGAAACTGTGATAAAAAATCTTCCAACAAACAAAAGCCCAGGGCCAGATGGCTTCACAGGTGAATTCTATCAAGCATTCAGAGAAGAGCTAACACCTATCCTTCTGAAACTCTTCCAAAATATAGCAGAGGGAGGAACACTCCCAAACTCATTCTATGAGACCACCATCACCCTGATACCAAAACCAGACAAGGATGTCACAAAGAAAGAAAACTATAGGCCAATATCACTGATGAACATAGATGCAAAAATCCTCAACAAAATACTAGCAAACAGAATCCAACAGCACATTAAAAGGATCATACACCATGATCAAGTGGGGTTTATTCCAGGAATGCAAGGATTCTTCAATATACGCAAATCAATCAACGTGATACACCATATTACCAAATTGAAGGAGAAAAACCATATGATCATCTCAATAGATGCAGAGAAAGCTTTCGACAAAATTCAACACCCATTTATGATAAAAACCCTGCAGAAAGTAGGCATAGAGGGAACTTTCCTCAACATAATAAAGGCCATATATGACAAACCCACAGCCAACATCGTTCTCAATGGTGAAAAACTGAAACCATTTCCACTAAGATCAGGAACAAGACAAGGTTGCCCACTCTCACCACTCTTATTCAACCTAGTTTTGGAAGTTTTAGCCACAGCAATCAGAGAAGAAAAGGAAATAAAAGGAATCCAAATCGGAAAAGAAGAAGTAAAGCTGTCACTGTTTGCAGATGACATGATACTATACATAGAGAATCCTAAAGATGCTACCAGAAAACTACTAGAGCTAATCAATGAATTTGGTCAAGTTGCAGGATACAAAATTAATGCACAGGAATCTCTGGCATTCCTATATACTAATGATGAAAAATCTGAAAGTGAAATTAAGAAAACACTCCCATTTACCATTGCAACAAAAAGAATAAAATATCTAGGAATAAACCTACCTAAGGAGACAAAAGACCTGTATGCAGAAAATTATAAGACACTGATGAAAGAAATTAAAGATGATACAAATAGATGGAGAGATGTACCATGTTCTTGGACTGGAAGAATCAACATTGTGAAAATGACTCTACTACCCAAAGCAATCTACAGATTCAATGCAATCCCTATCAAACTACCACTGACAATTTTCACAGAACTAGAGCAAAAAATTTCACAATTTGTATGGAAACACAAAAGACCCCGAATAGCCAAAGCAATCTTGAGAACGAAAAATGGAGCTGGAGGAATCAGGCTCCCTGACTTCAGACTATACTACAAAGCTACAGTAATCAAGACAGTATGGTACTGGCACAAAAACAGAAAGATAGATCAGTGGAACAGGATAGAAAGCCCAGAGATAAACCCACGGACATATGGTCACCTTATCTTTGATAAAGGAGGCAGGAATGTACAGTGGAGAAAGGACAGTCTCTTCAATAAGTGGTGCTGGGAAAACTGGATAGGGACATGTAAAAGTATGAGATTAGATCACTCCCTAACACCATACACAAAAATAAGCTCAAAATGGATTAAAGACCTAAATGTAAGGCCAGACACTATCAAACTCTTAGAGGAAAACATAGGCAGAACACTCTATGACATAAATCACAGCAAGATCCTTTTTGACCCACCTCCTAGAGAAATGGAAATAAAGACAAAAATAAACACATGGGACCTAATGAAACTTAAAAGCTTTTGCACAGCAAAGGAAACCATAAACAAGACCAAAAGACAACCCTCAGAATGGGAGAAAATATTTGCAAATGAAGCAACTGACAAAGGATTAATCTCCAAAATTTATAAGCAGCTCATGCAGCTCAATAACAAAAAAACAAACAACCCAATCCAAAAATGGGCAGAAGACCTAAATAGACATTTCTCCACAGAAGATATACAGACTGCCAACAAACACATGAAAGGATGCTCAACATCTTTGCTCATTAGAGAAATGCAAATCAAAACTACAATGAGATATCATCTCACACCAGTCAGAATGGCCATCATCAAAAAATCTAGAAACAATAAATGCTGGAGAGGGTGTGGAAAAAAAAGAACACTCTTGCACTGCTGGTGGGAATGTGAATTGGTACAGCCACTATGGAGAACGGTATGGAGGTTCCTTAAAAAACTACAAATAGAACTACCATATGACCCAGCAATCCCACTACTGGGCATATACCCTGACAAAACCATAATTCAAAAAGAGACATGTACCAAAATGTTCATAGCAGCCCTATTTACAATAGCCCGGAGATGGAAACAACCTAAGTGTCCATCATCAGATGAATGGATAAAGAAGATGTGGCACATATATACAATGGAATATTACTCAGCCATAAAAAGAAATGAAATTGAGCTATTTGTAATGAGGTGGATGGACCTAGAGTCTGTCATACAGAGTGAAGTAAGTCATAAAGAGAAAGACAAATACTGTATTCTGACACATATATATGGAACTTAAGAAAAAAATGTCATGAAGGACATAGGAGTAAGACAGGAATAAAGACACAGACCTACTAGAGAATGGACTTGAGGATATGGGGAGGGGGAAGGGTAAGCTGTGACAAAGTGAAAGAGCGGCATGGACATATATACACTACCAAACGTAAGGTAGATAGCTAGGGGGAAGAAGCCGCATAGCACAGGGAGATCAGCTCGGTGCTTTCTGACCGCCTGGAGGGGTGGGATAGGGAGGGTGGGAGGGAGATGCAAAAGGGAGGGGATATGGGAATATAGGTATATGTATAACTGATTAAATTTGTTATAAAGCAAAAAAAAAATTTTTTTCAGGAGGAAAAATAAAAGAAACAAAGTCCCAACACAGCAAAAATAAATAAATTAAATAATAAAAACTCCTACACCCAACATTTAAAAAAAAAATGCTCCATGTCCTTTGTCATCACAAAGATTCATGACCCTTGGCATCACAATGCTCCATGCCCTTGTCTTCACAAAGCTCCATGACACATGTCATCAGAAAGCTCCATGGACTTCTCATCACAATGCTCCATGCCCTTGCCATCACAATGCTCCATTACCCCAGTCATAACAATGCTCCATGACCCCTGCTATCACGATGATCCATGGCTTGTCATCACAAAGCTCCATGACCCTTCTCATCACATTGCTCCAAGAACCCTGTAATCACAATGCTCTATGCCCGTTTTCATCTCAATGATCCATGAATCCTGTCATCACAATGCACCATGCCCATCATCATAATGCTTCATGCTATTATCATCACAATGAAATCAAAATGCTCCATGACTTCTGTCATAACAATGCTCCAAACCCTTGTGATCACAATATTCCATATCACTTGTCATCACAATGCCCCATGACGCTCGTCATCACAACTATCAATGGTCTTCTCATCACAATGCTCCATGACCATTGTCATCACAATGCTCAATACACTTGTCATCAAAATGCTCCCTGACACTTGTTGTCTGTATGCTCCTTGAATCCTGTATTGACAAGGCTCCATGACTTTTTCATCACAATGATCCATGTCCTTTTCATCACAATGCTCCAAGACCCATGTAATCTCAATGCTCCATGCCCTTGTCATCACAAAGCTGAATGACGCATGCCATCAGGATTCTCCTTGGTGTTCTCCTCAAAGTGCTCCATGCCCTTCTCATCACAATGTTCCAAGACCCCTGTAATCACAAAACTCCATGCCCGTTTCATCAAAAAACTCCATGACGCATGTCATCAGAAGTCTCCATGGCCTTCTCATCACAATGCTCCATGCCCAAGTCATCACAATGCTCCAAGACCCCTGTAATCACAATGCTCCATGCCCCTTTTAATCAGAATGCTCCATGAGACTTATCATCACAAGTCTCCATGGTCTTCTCATCACAGTGCTCCACAACATTGACATCACCATGCTCCATTCCCTTGTCATCACAATGCTCCATGAACCCTGTCATCACAATAATCCATGAATATTTTCAGCCCAATGCTCCACGACCTACTCATCACAATGCTCCATGGCCAATATCATCACTATGCTCCATGACCACTGTCATCACAGCACTCCATGACACCCGACAATACAATGATCCGGGACTCTTGTCATCACAATGCTCCATTCCCTAGTCATCACAATGCTCCATGACCCCTGTCATCACAACACTCCATGAACATTTTCAGCCCAGTGCTCCATGACACTTGTCATCACAATGATCCATGCCCTTGTCATCCCAATGATCCATGACCACTGTATTCACAATGCTCCGTGACGCTGGTCATCACAGTGCTCCATGACACATGTCATCACAATGCTCCATGCCTTTGTCAGCAAAATGCTACATGACCTTGTCATTACAATGCTCTATGCGCTTGTCATCACAATACTCCATATCCATTGGCATCACAATCCTCCATGAACCTTGGGATCACATTGCTTCATGCCCTTGTCATCACAAGGCTCCATGCTCCTTGAAATCAAAATGATCCATGA
>NW_028294210.1:0-41000 GCF_964341445.2 Mesoplodon mirus | reverse complement strand
CTTCAGTGGCTGATGGCTTGATGGCTATAACATCCTTTGTACTGATACCGCAGGCTACATTCTTTGTCCACGTAAATGACTTGAATATGGATAGTAAATCTGTGGATTTGCAAAACGTAATTCTTGGAGCATTTTTAGAAGGACAAAGTTAAGGGCAATTTCAGAATCACTAGCAGCTAAAATTGCTATTTATACTTTTCCACCGGTAGGTAGTAATCTGTTGTTGCTATCTTCAGTATTCCCAAGGGATAACAAAAGCCATTTAATTCTAGGAAGAAATGTAAAATTTAACACAATGCAACTTCCATAAAACCAAACACACAAACACACACCCAACTCTCGCAGATATGAAGTAATAATCTAAAATAGAATCCTGGAACTAATTGCAAAAAAAGAGCAAATGTACTCATATTGGATTTTATTCTTTTATTAATGTTTGATATATATATATATATATGTGTGTGTTTATTAATAAAATTCAGAGTTGCTATATGGAGAAATAGCTTTGTACCAATATTGTCTTTGTATGTGTTTATCAATAATGTATGAGATTTCCTCCTATGCTCCTTTTCCTTTATTCTCTTGCAGGCAGTAGATGTAGTTATCAGTTGTTTTTAAAATTTCTAGGCAGCCAAAGAACTTGTATCACTTAAATAAAGAAGGCAAATTGTCCCAAAG
Source organism: Mesoplodon mirus (assembly GCF_964341445.2). NCBI lineage: Eukaryota > Metazoa > Chordata > Mammalia > Artiodactyla > Ziphiidae > Mesoplodon > Mesoplodon mirus. The sequence continues at coordinate 40,322 of NW_028294210.1, read as the reverse complement.
TAGGAACAATTTTCCTTCATTATGGAACATAAAGTCCTCCTATGAAGGGGGAAGAATTTCATAGCTAAAAGCTTTCAACTACAGAAGATTTATGAGTAACTATGTATGTTGTTTCAAAATGGACTCTCTATAATTAATGTCTAGGGGTTATCTTTGGTATATAATGGATTTTGATTTTTTAAATATTATTAGATAATATACAAAAGAATATATTTAATTGTATGTAAGTTATGAGAAATAATAAAAACTCCTGCAAACACACCACCAAAACTAAGAACTAGAATCAAAACTGCTGAGTCTTCTCTCTGTTCTCTACCCTGATCCCACCTTCCTGCTTTCACCAAAGAAATCACTCTGATCTTGGCTTTATGTTGAACATCCACATAATTTTTATCTGATTTTGCTTATTATTGAGATTTATAAAATTGATATCATACTTGAGTCTTCTGTGCTTGCTTTTTTTACTCAACATTATGTTTCTAAGGTTCATCCACTTTACTTTAACTAGTGTTCATTCATTTGTACTACTGTATAATATTTGATTGTATAAATACAAGAAAATGTGTTTATTCTATTAATGATATTTGGGTTGTTTGGGGCCTATTACGGACAGTACTTCCATGAACATTTATTTTAATGTTTCCTGGTACACATGTGCAAGATTTAACATAAGTAAAAGAGTAGACATACTAAGAGTAGAATTGCTGAGGTGTCGGGAATTCAAATATTCAACTTTAAAAATTCATGTCAAAATGTTTTCCAAAGTTATGGAATCAATTTTCAGCCCTTTTGCTCTATAGCTTCACCAGTTAGAATGGCCATTCTAGTCTTTTGTTCCTTGTATTAGTCTGCTCAGGTTGTCCTAGCAAAATACCTCAGATTCAGTGGCTTAAAAAACAAGAGATTTATCTTCTCACAGTTCTGGAGGCTGGAAGTCCAGGCTCAGGATGTTGGCAGTTTTGGGTCCTCCTGAGGCCTCTGTCCTTGACTTGCAGATGACCACTGCTTCCTTGCCATGTCCTCACATGGCCTTTTCTCTGTGTGTATACATCCCTCTTATCTCTTTCTCTTCTTACAAGGACACCAGTCATATCCGTTAGGGCCCCACCATTATGACCTCATTTAACCATAATTATGTTTTTAAAGTCCCTGTCTCCAAACAGCCACATTGGGAGATGGGGCATCAACATACGAATTTTAGGGAACACAATTCAGTCCCTAACAATTTTAATTTGTATTTCTCTAATTACTGATAGGCTGAGAATCCTTTCATTTGTTTAACAGTTGCCTATGTTTCCTATTCTGTGAAGTCCAGAGAATATCTTTTGTCCATTTTTCTACTGTTTATCTTTTTCTTACTTATTTGTATTGTTTTTTAAATACAAGCAAATAATCTTTGGTCAGCTATATATGACACAAATAAGTTATTTCATACCTTCTAACTTTTTTAATGTTGTCTTTTGATAAATAGCGGCTCTCAATTTTAATGAAATCAAATTTATCTTTTAGCTTAGTGTCTTTTTGTTCTACTTAAAATGTCCTTCCCTAGTTTAATGCTACCCAGATATAGTATATTTTCTTCTGAAAGTTCTAGTGTATCTTTGTTTTATAGTCAAGCCATTAATGCACTTACAATCGACTTGTCTGTATTATCCAATTTCTTTGTTTTCTTATGAATAATTAAGTTTTCCAGGACCATTTTGGAATGAATGGATTTTTTAGGTGTGTCTGACCTGTTCTTGACCATTCACATAAATTTCAGAATTGGCAATCCTGTAAAACCTCTATTAAGTATTTTTATTGTAATTGTATTGACTATATAAATTAAGTTGGGGAAAACTTACACCAATATGATGAGTCTTTTCAATCCATAAACAAGATGTACCTCTCCATTTATTTAAGACTTCTTTAATATCTTTCAATAAGGTTTCATTTTCTCCATAAATGTCTTGCACATTTTTATTTAGATTTATTCCTAGGTAGTTTTTTTTTTTCCATTTTAAATAATTTTTAAGCTCTCTCTTTGTTCCTGGATTATAGAAATCCAATAGATTTTTGCATCTTGAGCTTATCTAGCCATCTTGCTAATATTGTTTTTTAGGAAGAGAGAGGATTTTCTTAGCAAAGAGGAATAAATGTAAAATTAAGTAAAAAGGTTATGGGTCAGCTCTGGTCAATAGAACTTTCCATGATAATGGAAATGTTCTTAGTGCTGTCAAAAACTACAGCCATTAGTCACATGTGTTTTTAAATTTTTAAATGTAAGTTCAATAAAATTAAAATTTCAGTTCCTAAGTCAAACTTGCCCACATTTCAAGTATTTAATAGCCACTTGTGACTAATGGACACTGTACTGGACATTGTATCTCTAGACTATTAGACTGTGAAGCCATGGCGTCCCGGGATTTTATCTTTGTCAATGGCATAGTGAGATCTTTCATGTGACAGTTATTCTGTTATTAAAAAGAGAAGTTACTTAACCTAGTCATCCCTAACTTTTTGAAATAATCCAACATAGCTTTCACCATCCATGAATTTCTTGAATCATATTTATGTTTCTAAACTATTTCTTGTATCAACTCTTCACTTTTTAGCAAGTTCATTGTCCTAAAATGGCACATACCAAAGTATCAAGAGGTTCCCTTATTCCTGATAAGCTGTGATGGGATGAAGAAGACCTTGTTACCCTGCCTGTCTGATTTTTATTATAATCAGATGTTAATCTGTATCAGTCTCCATATTCAAAATTCACCTTCAAAATTATATGTTATTTACATGATGGTTGTCTTTATTTCATTTAGCTAGTATCATGACCTTATAAATTCAGTTTTGGTCATTTTCTACTAAAACCTCATATTTATCTGTGTGGAAAAACATCTCTTACTTGTTTGCCCTCTTATAAACTCTTCCTGTAATTTAATCCTCATGAGCTTTATTTCCCCTAATTTTAATTACTTAATATTTTGTAAAACATTTAAGAGATCACTGGTATGCTCTTTTTTTCAATCATCTATACATTTAAACAGTGTGTTGCAATAAGAAATAGTACTGGTAATCAGAAGACCAGAGTCCTAGTTTTACCCGTAGAAATGAACTATATGTGCATTTAAATAAGTTTTATGTAAGGTTATATAAGGTTTATCCTGATTCTAAAATTGTTATGATTATTTAGAAAATTATGTTTGAAATATGACATTATTCAAAACCAATAGAGCTTTGAAATCTATTAAAAATCTACAAAGAATTCAACTATTTCACCTTTCTCCCTGATTTGATATTAAACTGTAATCCTTCATCTTTCACTTACAGCAGGCTGTAGCTGCTGTTGACACAAAGACAAAATATAATGTCTAAATATTGTGTACTTGTTTTTTAAATGAATACTTTTGTTTAAAATTGTCTTTTACATAGATTCTTGATTCCCTTTTCACAACTTTTCCATTCCCCATGCTACTGCAATCAATCACTCATGACAGAAAAGTATTCTCTTTTCTGTTTGCTAAAGCTCTTTTTAAAATACCAAGTTTCAAATGATCATCAATTCAAGAAACTTTGGGAAATGAACCTCATAATTTCCAGAATGAATATTTTGTTTCACTGGCTACCAGGACACCATCCTCTCCTAGATTTCTCCCCTCCTCACTCACCATTCCTTGGCAGTCTCCCTTGGTGATGCCTCCCATCCCTCAACGTCTTTTAGAATGCCCTAAGGCTCATTCCTGGCCCCCTTCACTCTCCATCTACCTTAACTACTCATGAGTTTTAATCTAGTCCCATTACTTTAATGGGAAGATGACTTATGACTCCCCAATTCATACTTCTAGCCCTAAGCACTCACCTAACCTCCAGACTCCTAATTCCAATTTCCCACTAAATATCTCCAATCTATGCATAATAGACATTTCAAACTTAGCAAATAAAACTAAATATTTTGCTTTGATACATCCATTGCACTCCCGTTTTTCCTGGTTACAAAACTAATCTAGTTGCTCAGGCCAAAAATGTTAGATTCATCCTTAAACTCTCACTTTCCCACAATTCCTGTGTCCAGTCCATCAGTGCCAAAAGGCACTGCACATTTTTTTAAGTTGCTGAGTATTAAAGTGTATGGCTAAGCATCATAAGTTTTGTTAAATTATATTTTGGTTGCTATAAAATTAGGTGTACGTTGTGTGTCATAGATGTAGAGATACAGATGTGTAAATATATGTCGTTGTTTCAGTTCTTCAGCTGATACTTCATAATGTCTTTGCAACTTCTAAATGAAGGACCTCTTCAAATATTGTTTAGAAAGGAAAGATACCTGTTCATCCCTGTCCACCTCCCTTTCTTCATCCCCGTTCTTGTCCCTTCCCTTCTTTTTTTTTTATATCTTTATTGGAGTATAACTGCTTTATAGTGTTGTGATCCCTTCCCTTCTTGAACAAATTAGTCCATTAAGTGAGGTAAAATAACACTTTGTCAGCATGGGGGAGGTGGGCATTCAAGGAACCACATGACTTGGCATTGGGTCTCAGAGTCTGAGAAAGGGGAGAGGATGTCTGCATAAGGGAGCCTGGAGTTGACTGCTGAAGTCTGATTCGTGTGAAAGGGCATCCACATGAGGAAGTGGCCTTGGCAACCACTCTGTACAGATTGTCCTAACCCGTGCCAGGTGGAGAAAATGTGTGGATGGGAAAGTGGCAGCTACAAGAATTTACTTAAATACAGGAAGATTGATCAAATAATTAAGGATATTAAGAATATGGTAATCAGTGTTATTTTAATATCTGTGGAGGGAGTTAAAATATGAAAAGGGCAAAAACTAGAATGAAAGGGTGTTGAAAGGGAATGGAGGATGTTAATGTGAGCACATGATTTTCAATATAGAGACATTATAGAAAAAATCATAGACTATATGTATGCATATGTTAATGAATGTGTTTGTGACTATGTGTAAATGGTAATGAATATGTGTTTTCATATGTGTGTATGTATATATGTACATAAATCCCCTAGCTCTGCCTATTGAGAGTACCTGGGACCACTGCTTCCCAAGCGCAATGAATACACCTAGTGTCCAGATCTTGGTTTCTAAATACAGCTCTCCAACTGAAGGAACTAAAGCTCTTTGGAGAAATGGCTGATTCTAGAACCACTACAGGGAAAATATAAGATGACCCTAGAACATATTATTGTTTCAAGAAGTAAGGGATCAGCCATAAAAAGAAGCGAAATTGAGTTATTTGTAGTGAGGTGGCTGGACCTAGAGTCTGTCATACAGAGTGAAGTAAGTCAGAAAGAGAAAGACAAATACCGTATGCTAACACATATATATGGAATCTAAAAAAAAAAAAATGTCATGAAGAACCTAGGGGTAAGACGGGAATAAAGACACAGACCTACTAGAGAATGGACTTAAGGATATGGGGAGGGGGAAGGATAAGCTGTGACAAAGTGAGAGAGTGGCATGGACATGTATACACTAGCAAACGTAAAATAAATAGCTAGTGGGAAGCAGCCGCATAGCACAGGGAGATCAGTTCGGTGCTTTGTGACCTAGAGGGGTGGGATTGGGAGGGTGGGAAGGAGAGCGATGCAAGAGGGAAGAGATATGAGGATACATGTATAACTGATTCACTTTGTTATAAAGCAGAAACTAACACACCATTTTAAAACAAGTATACTCCAATAAAGATGTTAAAAAAAAAAGAAGGGAGATATCACAGAATAATTGGGAAACATCAAAGGATATAGAAGCCAAACTGAAGGGGTTTCCACTGGACAAATCTTGAACAATCTCAGCCTCAAAATAAATAATGGCAGAAATGTATTATAGTCAATTGAATAAAATAGGAGTCTATGAGTTCATACTGATTTAAATAATTAAATTGAGTAAATTATGTTTGATGAGGAACAGGATATTTACATAATTACAAAGTGCCTTACCACAAAATTTATTAATAATGAAGGAGAAAAAATAACTTTACAATGGAGAAGACTGGGTGATACACCTTAATCAAATGAGTAACATGATATTCCAGTAAGGTTACAAGTTAAAAGTTTGCCAAAATTGTTTGATAGGAAGCAGTGAGAAGAACAGAGCTTCACCACTGTGTTATTCCTGCCAACTACACATATCCTGAATAATCATGAGACAAATACAAACAGCTAAATCCTACAAAATAACTGATCCATATTCTTTAAAACTTTCTAGTTCATGAGATTCAAGGGAGGCCTGAGAAAATTTTCCAGATTAAAAAACTAAAGAGACAGGACAGCTAGATGCAACATGTGACACTGGGCTGATCCTTTTATTATGAAGGACATGATGGGGATAATTGACAAAACTTGAAAGGGGTCTGAGGATTAGTAGCTCTGTGGTCATGTGTCAGTGTTAATTTCCTTATTTTCATGATTATATTTGGATATATGTTTGTAGGAAATACTAGAGGATTTGGGGGAGACATTGCATTGTGTTAGCAACTACTCTCAAATGGTTTGGGAAATAAATTATTTTTATTGTCATTTCAATCTTTCTTTAATTTTCGAGATTGTTAAAAGAAGGCAAAAAAAGAGGAGTAACCCTCCTTTTCCTGGCGACTGCCATAGTTAAAAGCTCAGTTTACAATGGTGGTCAGTTTTTCAGTCTATTTGTGCTAATTTCTGTTACTAACAACATAGCATCTTATTTTCTATTTGAGGTTTTTGGATTTTTCCGAATTATGCTTTTGCTTTTTATTCTATCAAATGTCTATGAATTTGATAAAGTCCTCAGTATTAACACAAAATCTGTAAGATTCATAAAAATAAAAATAAGTTCTTGGAGAAATTTATAAATTTCTACCTGCATTCAAATTGGAGTAAGTTGGCAAGAAATTTATAAGGGGAAAATACTCTAAGGAGCACTCCCATTCAGAAACTCAAAATGGTTGCACGTGTTTATCTTGTAAGAGGTCTGTGATGAAACAGCAGGATGAAGGCTATATGTCCAAACTTAAATGCAATCTTTTAAATCACCTTTCATGTCAGGCCATGTAAGAACTGGGCAATTCAAGAAGTAAATTAGAACAATTCTTATTTTCAATAATTCCTTAGGTCAACACTTAGAATAACGAAAAACTTATCTTTAACTCCAAGAAATCTGGACAGTTATTAAAGCAAATGTGTTGTCCTACTGGCCTACACCTGGTTACAAACAGCAGTACGACTTCAGAAAACCCTGGACACTGAGTGGGCTTTCTAAATATAGCTTTTTCTTTCTATAAAGGTGTTTTACAAGAATGCTATCTTTTGTGAAAATGTGGCCTTTATAAAGGGTACACTAAGGTCTGTGACTTCTAGACCTAGAAAAGATTTGAAATATTTTCTTAGCCTGGGAATCCACATTTTAGAGGCATAGAAAGAGAAACCCAATGAAATTAAATATTTTGCCCACCATCAAATGGCAAACAAGTAATAATGACAGCACTCAAGCCTCTGTCTTCTCAATCCATTGAATGCAGCATAAATAGATTGCAATAACTGCTGGTTTTCATTGTCCCCAACACTACATTTCTTCTGTGCCTTATCCCTCTTCTTTTAAGAGGGATGACAACATTATCTGCAAACTTTATCTATAACTTATTTTTTTAATTTTGCTGTTTTGTAAACTTTTTGTTTCTATGTTGAAAATGTGTAAGGACATTTACCTTCTTTCTTGAAACACCTTTGCCTGCATTTATCACATTTTATTGTTGAACTATTGTGTAGCAATAAGTACAAAAGCGCCTCTAGTAGAGGAGATAATATCAGAGGCAACAAGGTGTGTGTATGGGGGGGCGGGGTTAGAGTTGACATACCTTAAGGGAGATGAGGAGAGAGGGAAGAGAATAGAAAGTTTATTTATTTGAAAAAATATGGCAAGTTAGAGAATTTTGGCTAAACTTTATACAATATAGCTTTCCTTAACTTAAATTCCGGCTTAACTTCCACTCTTTACATTGCCACAGACTAGGGAATAAACAAAGCAAAAAGATTTTTGGTACCACCATTTTGTGTTAATTTCATAAAGATTTCTACAAGACTTTTAAAAAATAAATTGAAAAACGAAAGTCTTGTCTTTAGCTTATTTTCCCTGCATGCTTGCACTTTAATAAGTTGATAAATGGCATTTAAACGCAATAGTTATGATTAATTCTGTCCCACAATTTTTAAAAGCACTGGGGATTGTGTGCGTGTGCATGTGCCCACCTTTACAACCAGTAAAATAAAGTTCTTGATCCAAAAATTATTATCACTTAGACTATTGAATAAAATCAGATATGATAGAGGGGCCAGCTGTTGGTAGGTTTAAAAGTCACCCTAGGTGATGAATTCATGCAGCAGTGTTGCACGTCTCTCTTTAGATGAAGCACTTAGAAGTATAACCAAGCATGGATCTAATTTCATATCTGAGATGTGTTTTATTTAGAGTTCGTTGGCAAGTGCTTGCTCTATGTGTTTTTATAGTCTTTGGTTGTGCTATAAAAATGTCAAAATTATGAATTAACAGATATGCAAAAGTGAAATCCTAGAAGATAGGATAAACATGAAGTCCTCTAATTATCACTCAAATAAGTTTGGTTGACACAGAACTGGGAATCAGATAAAGACATTAATAATTCATAATGCTGAAGTTAAAATCTTCTAGTTACAGTACAAAAGAAATCCTCATTTGTACCACAAGGTAATGAATTCAGTACTTTTCATTTGTTAAACATTTGCTTATTACCCTGCACCGTGCATATAAAACTGTTCGCAAATTTGGAGGGCAAACAGGAAAAACAGACACTCTCTACCCTCAAGTTGTTTATACTGCAGTCAGTGAAATTTCTCTACTTTGAGATCTTTTAATTCCTCAGCTCATTGTAACATCTTCTTCAGATGAATTGTTTTTTATTTGTTAAAACCAATGTTTAGCACTTTAAATAGTTTCTTCAATGTTCCTGATAGTGAAACAGAGTCATCATGGTAATTTCCAATACTAATTATAGAGTTGATAGGAGAAATGCTCAAGATTGATAGTAAAGTGATTTCGATAATCTACAAAATGTCTTGAGGTTTCCCAGATAACAACTTGTCTCCCAGGCAAAAATGCGCTTATTATTTATATTCCAAGCTTATAAAAATGTTTGTACTTTAATCATATAGAGATTTTACAACATCTTTTCATTCATATTTTAAGATATTTTGTTCAGTAGATTATCTCATTTAGAAACTATTGATTTATATATACATACTATGTAAATATTAGTATACATTTCTCAGTGACTAGATTAGTGCTTTCTTAACTACTTAAATTTGTTTAATTCATATTGTTGTTCTTCAGCATTTCTTTTACTCACTGGAGCCTATCCTACTGACTTCAAAAAGCCTGAAGAATCTGAAAATCCCATTTAAAGTAACTGTATGGAAAATCTTTAAAATAACATATAATAATGATAGAGAAGAAGTGTATTTAACATTGTGCTGAGATTATTCCATTAATAAAGAGATTAATCAATAATTCTAATATTCAGACATATAATAAAAATGAAAAACAATCATAATACGGAGCAATGACATTTTCAATAAAGGGAGATATTAAATATTGTATAGGAAACTAGAATCTGCAAAGCAGACAAGTTGGCAATGATTATACATATATTTAAAATATGTTGAAACAGTCATAGACAGTTTTTCTTTTTGGCTGAAAAGAGGCATATTGAAGTGTTTAAGCACTACTTCAACTGGAATAGATATTTAGACACTATACAGAAAACACATGATTGCAGAAGAGCAGATATTAGCAGGTGTGTGAATGTGTGTGTCTTTTTTTTGTGTGTGTGGTACGCTGGCTTCTCACTGCTGTGGCCTCTCCCGTTGCGGAGCACAGGCTCCGGATGCGCAGGCTCAGCGGCCATGGCGCACGGACCCAGCCGCTCCGCAGCATGTGGGATCTTCCCAAACCGGGGCACGAACCCGTGTCCCCTGCATCGGCAGGCGGACTCTCAACCACTGTGCCACCAGGGGAGCCCGTGTGTGTCTTTAATTAATGTATTTTCATTCATTCAAAAAGGAGAAGAATACCAAATTTACTTTAAAGGTGGCATTGTGATATGTTAAAGTTCCATTCTTAGACTTTTGCTGCTGTTGCTGTTCCTTTAGTATTCACCAAAGAGTACCGTCCTGTCATTTATCCAAGTTAGAAATCTAGGAGCAATCCTAGGATTCTCATTATAGGGTCCACTACCTTCATGCTCCCCCCTCAATAAGTAACAAATTCTTGGCTCTCCTATATAGGAAAGCTCTCTCCAATGTACGCCTGCTCTGTCACTCTCCGGGTCCAGCATCTCTGCCTCAGCCTCCTATTGAAGCCACTTCTAGTTCATTCTGTGCAGGGCCATTTTTAAACCTTCCTCAGTCCTAGGCAATTGCCCTTTTAGAAGCTTTACCCTAAATGTTATCAAATGCATTAAAATGTGCCCAAGTCACATATCCAATATAATTTATAGATAACTATATGAAAGCTGAGTAACATTGCTGTTGTAGTAATATTAGTTGAAAATATTAATTACACAGGTTTTGATCTCAATTTTGCAGATTTGTTTTCATATTCTGGAGCCATTTTTTTCAGGTTCCAAACAATTTTCTAAGTCCTTCTCAAGCTACTAGTCCCTAGTGAGTGTGCTTTTACTGTCACAGGGTTGAACAGCCCAGACAGCAAGATGTCTGAAGATGAAGACCATCACAGGGATGAGTAAATCAGATACGTGGAAGTTGGAATGCAAAGTGTTTGTAGAAAAAAATATACAAATCAAGGAAGAAATTGCAGTGTCAATTAATATGATGTATATCAGATGATAGTATTAAAAAGCCAGGTGAAAAGAAAATAACTTAATAATGTACATACTTGTCTGATTGTTTACTAGTGATATACTGCTCAGTGTAAGGTGAGAACCTCAGATATTATCTTCTGGAAAAAAACCCTTTAAGCCCTAACAGTTTCAGTTTATAAATTTCCTCTCTAATAAATGAGGAATAAAATAATTTACAATAAATTAATTATTTCCTCTTCTGAAGGTGCCAATACCACAAATTCAGTCAGAAGATGGATCAAGTTTTTCATACATTTCTCTCATTTCACATTTTTTAAATAAATGAGACTATATTTTGTCTAATGACTACCAGAACAACTATCTGGAAACTGTGACTTCATTATATGTGAGAGAGTATTTTAGGAGATATAGATGTATATTTAGATGGAGATATAAATACATAGCATATATACACAATATTTAATCAGACACAGGAAATGTAGGATAGCTCCAGAGTGGTACACCCTATGTTCTGAGCTGCTCCGAAATGCAGTTCCTTTTTTTTTTTTTAACATCTTTATTGGAGTATACTTGCTTTACAATGGTGTGTTAGTTTCTGCTTTATAACAAAGTGAATCAGTTATACATATACACATGTTCCCATATCACTTCCCTCTTGCGTCTCCCTCCCTCCCACCCTCCCTATCCCACCCCTCTAGGTGGTCACAAAGCACCCAGCTGATCTCCCTGTGCTATGTGGCTGCTTCCCACTAGCTATCTGTTCTAATGGGAGTTCTCTGGGCACAAAGGGCACTATTTTCTGTAATGAGATTAGAAGAAAGGATTTGCTAATAATTGCTTCTATAGCAACTAAAAATCTTGGAATCCCACCTTTCAGCATTTTGAAAATCTTAAAGGGGATGTTGTCAGTAACAAAAAACTTGAAGAGTGATTATGTATTTAAATTAATGATTCTTTAAATTCATCTGCCCTTTCATCTTTTAAATTGATTCATGCTTCTCAGAAAACAAAATATGCTAATCCGTATATCATTTTTCCACTGCATAGGGCAACTATATCTAAAAACAAAAATACTATCATTTTACTTTCCTTTACTCTATTCCTCCACAACTTGTGTTGTACTTTCATATTTTCTTTTCATTCTGCTAGTGAGATATATATACATATATGTATGTATACATATATGTATATATACACATAATATTTAGATTTTAGATATTTGCATTATGCAGGGCAATCCATAAAATGGATAGATGCTTCATTTTAATACCATTGAATACAATTTTCATAATTTTATACTTTAATTATTTTTGGAAGCACAAACCAGAAAGGGTAAAGCAAACTTGAAATGGAAAAAGATGACCAAGCTGGCATTTTGCATTTCAGACTTTATATTTGGACTACTCAGTGGGACAGATTATAATAACAAAATTTTGCTTTTGCAGGGAGGTCAATCTTTGCTTCTGCATTGCCTCATCTCTTTTAATCCCATCCAGTTGATTTTTCATCTCAGAAACTATATTTTTCATCTCTAGGAACTCAATTTGGGTTATTTTTATATCCTCTCTATGTCTATTTAAGATGTTGATGCTTTCCTTTAAACTTTTTGAACCCATGACAATTAGTTATAATAACTGTTTGAATGTCTTTGTTTACTGATTGTACCATTTTTCAGTCTGTTTTCATTAATTAATTTTTCTCCTTGTTATGGGTTATATTTTCCTTCGTCTTTGCATCCCTAGTAATTCTAGATTGCATGTCAGATACTGTGAATTTTACTTTACTGGTTGCAGAGCGTATTTGTATTTTTTTAAAATATTTGTAACTTTGCTCAAAGAGGTAGTTAAGAAATAGTTTGATCATTTTGAGGCTTCCTTGTAAGCCTTATTAGGCTGCAAGTGAAACAATTTAGTCTAGGGCTAATTTGGTCCCACTACTAAGCCTATACCCATTGAATACTCTGTGTATTGAATACTCTAGTTGATGCTGCATGTATTAAATTATATCAAAACATATTTGTATAATCTTAAAGCAATAAATGCAACACATAAAAATATAAAAAAATTTAAAAATTAACTTTTATTTAATAAAACAAAAATGTTTTCTTCTAGTAATTGTAGTATTTTAACATATTTAAATACTGCATCCCTATGAAATTCATTTTGTTAATAAATATGAAAAGAGAATCCACCTTTATTTTTCACAGGTGACCAGGGACTTGTTCAAACACCAACATTTAACTGTATTACACAAAACATTATGCCACTGGTTTTTATGGGTTATCATTATAATTAAAGCTTTATACAACCGTTGTCTTGTGATGTTTGTTGTTCAATGTCTAAAAGTAATGTTTAATATATATATATTTTTTTACTTTTAGCAGTTTAAGCCAGGAGAGTAAATCCAGTTCCTATTACTCCATCCTGTCCAAAAGCACAGGTCTTAAGTGAAATTTAATACCAAAGAAACAGCTCCAAATTTTACAACGGATCTATCACTGGTTGTTAGCATATCTTCCCACACCCAAGACACCAAGATACCTTGTACTCACTGTTAAAGCTTTATGATGAGCAAAACTTCCACCACTGTGCTTCCTTAGCATGTGAGTATATTTTAAATTTACTGGTTATATATATTCTCTAATTATCCATTATTTTGTCCTTCTTTTTGATTAGATATTGATATCCACATTTTTTTTCTAATAGCTCACAGAAATTTCTCTCATTAACAACACCAATAGAAATAACAATAAAAATCGCCTTGGGGGACCAAATTTATATCACATTATCAAGTTTTTATTTTGCTCCCATAAAACTTCTGCAAAATACAACCACTGTCTATCATCAGTATCATTAGAACAAAACCAAGTCATTCTAATCTCAAAAGCACAATATTTTATTTAACTTAATAAATTTCACATTATAAAAATTTTCTCATAGCATCATCCTTAATCCCTCAGTATTCACTAATATTGGGGGATTTTTCTTTCAGTTATATGAGACTAAGGATGATTTTATTCATCTCTACAACCTGGTATATATATGTACAATGTTTGTCAAAAGTGGATATTCAAAAAAATTCTTGACTAAATTACGGTAATTCATGTGATCAGTTCTGCAGTTCTTAAAACTTTAAATTACTTGTTAATTCTAAGAGAAAGTCAGATACTTTTTAGAAGGATTTCCAAACCATGCTAAAGTGTCAGCCTTCATTTCCTTGTGTGAGGGAAACAGGAGAGAAATAGATGGTTTTAAAGTTCTCCAAGCTTCTGTGTCCTTTATACATCCACAATTTTAATCCTTATCATTTTCAAGATTTGCTAAATTATTTGAGGTGATCCATTCTCTTATTAAAGCTACATATTTTATGTCACATACTGAGCATATTAACAAATAACTTACTGATAAATGACAATGCCCATAACATCAGGTTAATCTGATTTCCATGAAATGAGCTATAACTTCAAGAATATTAATTCATCTAATAAGGGTGATGATTTACATAATGTTGCCTAAACTATTTCTCTTGATTATTTAAGAGAGTTTTCCTAGGGGAAAATAGCTGGGAAGTCTATAGAAAAAAAAAATACAACCATGATTAATTTAATTCCAGTCTAAAGGACTCCATATATAATGTATTTGAGAAAACCAAGTCACTATTATAGATTCCGATAAATGGTTGTATATATGAGATATTTTTAATGTAACCCAAATTATAAGAAATAGTTTTTTGGTATAGAAGCAACCACTCTTTTACCTAAAGGAAAATATAAAATCTGAGTTCATTGAAAATTTGCCTCATTGCCCTCTGTTAGTTTGTGCCTGCCCCATCCTTAGGGGCCCAGTTAAGGACTATTCTATCATCCATACATCAGAAGAGAATGTCTGTGTTCTATGTTGATAGTCAGTCTAAACAAATATTTATACAGTTGAGATCAGAGATATAAAATGTCAGTTCCAAATCCACCCATGATGGCACATATACCAGACAGATGACAAAGGTTATAAAGGCCTGTGAAATACTTGAATCATATTTTGCAACCCTTGAAAGAATTCAAGTTGGAGATTAGCAGAAACCAGGCTCAGTTCTGTCCATAATCCCCTTTATCTGTCTTCTAGCCAACAATAGGAAAACCTGAAGCCAAGCTGACAAATAGAGTGTGAAGGGCCTTCTACTGCATTTAAGAAAAAACTGAGACTTGCTATAGGTAGAAATTATCTTTTCTATTACTATTATTGTTGATGTTGTTGTTATTCATAGAAATAATGGGAAAAAAACCCTAAATAACATTATTCTGCTGGATTCTTTACTATATGCAACACAATAAATTAACTCGCTTCATATTACACTGGGCATATAACATGAAAACATGTGCAGAGAACAGAAATCAGTATCTGTACAGACAAATGCCCCTGTGATAGAGAAATCTATTATTTTAAGTCCAGACAATTAGATCTATTAAGGTGTAAGAGTGTTTCAGTACAGTCTTGCTAAAAGTAAACCTTAAAAGTAAATCGAAAAAAAAAAAAGGAAAACTGATGCCAGTTAGATACAAAATATAAGATTATGCTATGTATATGGGACAGGATAGAACTCTGAATGCACTCACATGTAGGGAAAGCAATATTAGTGACAAATCAACTAATGTCCTTATTGAGCATAGACGTTCCAAGAAGGGTGAAGAGTACTGTATATTAGATGTAAGACTCATAATATTCAAGTTAGTTGTAAAAGAAACAAGGTAAATGCTTTCAGTCAATAGGATAGGCTGAACTGATATTGAGAATCCTTTCTTCCAACCTGAACACACAGTTTGTTATACTTGTGTTTTCTTTTATATGTTGCTTTTACATGTAGCAGCACATAAAAAGAAAATGAACAAGCTTATAAAAAATGGGGGGATCCCCAGTCTCAGGATTTAAGGAGAAAAAACAAATTCAACATTAGAATAGTGAGGAGGAGTTGAAACCAAGAAATTCAAGGGGGCCCTGGAAATAATAAGCCTTGTTTTTGAGGGCTGGCTTTAAATATCTGTTGTCTTATCAGAAAACAGGTAGATGCTGGAAAACAATAGAATAATATCTTCAAAGTACTGAGCACATATAGCTGTCCAAATTAAAATTCTACACTTCATTTTAAAAAACTACTCAAGAACAAGAAGTAAAGAAATTTTCATTCCTAGACAAAGAGGAATTACCACCCACAAACTGTAACAACAACAACAACAAAATGACTAAAGCAGTAGCAGCAGCTGTTGGAATTGTCTGAAGGCATTAAAAAATATTCTGATGCCTGAAGCCAATACTTGGAGATTTTTTTTTTTTTAACCAAAGTGATCTAGGCAGTGTTTCAATAATGGGAGCTTTAAAAAGTTCTCACAAAAATGGCGGAAGAGTAAGACGCGGAGATCACCTTCCTCCCCACGGATACCCCAGAAATACAGCTACACGTGGAATAAGTCCTACAGAACACCTACTGAAGGCTGGCAGAAGACCCCAGACCTTCCAAAAGGCAAGAAACTCCCCACATACCTGGGTAGGGCAAAGCGGAGAGATCCCCACACAGAGGATCGGTGCCGAGCGGCACTCACCAGCCCGAGAGGCTTGTCTGCTCGCCTGCCGGGACGCGCAGCGCTGGAAGCTGAGGCTCGGGCTTCGGTCAGAGCGCAGAGAGAGGACTGGGCCTGGCGGCAAGAACTCAGCGTGAAGGGGGCTAATGTGCCACAGCTAGCCGGCAGGGAGTCCGGGAAAACTCTGGAGCTGCCGAAGAGGCAAGAGACTTTTTCTTCCCTCTTGGTTTCCTGGTGCGCGAGGAGAGGGGATTAAGAGCGCTGCTTAAAGGGGCTCCACAGACGGGCGTGAGTCGCGACTGAAAGCACGGAGCACAGTGACGGGCGTGGGACGCTGGGGCTGCTGCTGCCGCCGCCAAGAAGCCTGAGTGCGAGCGCAGGTCACTGCCCACAACGCCCTTCCGGGAGCCTGTGCAGCCCGCCACTGCCAGGGTCCCGGGATCCAGGGGCGGCTTCCCTGGGAGAACGCACAGCGCGGCTCGGGCTGGTGCAACATCACGCCGACCTCTGCCGCTGCAGGCTCGCCCCGCACTCCGTCCCCCTCCCTCCCACCCGGCCTGAGTGAGCAAGAGTCCCCGAAGCGGCTGCTCCTTTAACCCTGTACTGTCTGAGCGAAGAACAGACGCCCTCCAGCGACCTACATGCAGAGGCGGGCCAAATCCAAAGCTGAGACCCAGGAGCTGTGAGAACAAAGAAGAGAAACGGAAACCTCTCCCAGCAGCCTCAGAAGCAGCGGATTAAAGCTCCACAATCAACTTGATGTACCCTGCATCTGTGGAATACATGAATAGACAACACATCATCCCAAATTGAGGAGCCAGGAGTCAGTGCTGTGCCTCTGAGGTGGGAGAGCCAACTTCAGGACACTGGTCCACAAGAGACCTCCCAGCTCCACATAATATCAAACGACAAAAATCTTCCAGAGATCTCCATCTCAACACCAGCACCCAGCTTCACTCAACGACCAGCAAGCTACAGTGCTGGACACCCTATGCCAAACAACTAGCAAGACAGGAACACAACGCCACCCATTAGCAGAGAGGTGGCCTAAAATCATAAAAAGTCCACAGATACCCCAAAACACACCACCAGACGTGGACCTGCCCACCAGAAAGACAAGATCCAGCCTCATCCACCAGAACACAGGCACTAGTCCCCTCCACCAGGAAGCCTACACAACCCACTAAACCAACCTTAGCCACTGGGGACAGACACCAAAAACAACGGGAACTACGAACCGGCAGCCTGCAAAAAGGAGACGCCAAACACAGTAACATAAGCAAAATGAGAAGACAGAAAAACACACAGCAGGAGAAGGAGCAAGATAAAAACCCACCAGATCTAACAAATGAAGAGGTAATAGGCAGTCTACCTGAAAAAGAATTCAGAATAATGATGGTAAAGATGATCCAAGATTCTATTTCCCAGATCCAAAATCTTGGAAATAGAATAGACAAAATGCAAGAAACAGTTAACAAGGACCTAGAAGAACTAAAGATGAATCAAGAATAGATTAAAAACACAATAAATGAAATGAAAAATACTCTAGATGGGATCAATAGCAGAATAACTGAGGCAGAAGAACGGATAAGTGAGGTGGAAGATAAAATAGTGGAAATAACTGCTGCAGAGCAAAATAAAGAAAAAAGAATGAAAAGAACAGAGGACAGTCTCAGAGACCTCTGGGACAACATTAAATGCACCAACATTCGAATTATAGGGGTTCCAGAAGAAGAAGAGAAAAAGAAAGGGACTGAGAAAATATTTGAAGAGATTATAGTTGAAAACTTCCCTATTATGGGAAAGGAGATAGTTAATCAAGTCCAGGAGGCACAGAGAGTCCCATACAGAATAAATCCAAGGGGAAATACGCCAAGACACATATTAATCAAACTGTCAAAAATTAAACACAAAGAAATCATATTAAAAGCAGCAAGGCAAAAACAACAAATAACACACAAGGGAATCCCCATCAGGATAACAGCTGATCTCTCAGCAGAAACTCTACAAGCCAGAAGGGAGTGGCAGGACATAATTAAAGTGATGAAGGAGAAAAACCTGCACCCAAGATTACTCTACCCAGCAAGGATCTCATTCAGATTTGATGGAGAAATTAAAATGTTTACAGACAAGCAAAAGCTGAGAGAGTTCAGCACCACCAAACCAGCTTTACAACAAATGCTAAAGGAACTTCTCTAGGCAAGAAACACAACAGAAGTAAAAGACCTACAATAACGAACCCAAAACAATTAAGAAAATGGGAATAGGAACATACATATCGATAACTACCTTAAATGTAAATGGACTAAATGCTCCCACCAAAAGATACAGATTGGATGAATGGATACAAAAACAAGACCCATATATATGCTGTCTACAAGAGACCCACTTCAGACCTACAGACACATACAGACTGAAAGTAAGGGGATGGAAAAAGATATTCCATGCAAATGGAAACCAAAAGAAAGCTGGAGTAGCAATTCTCATATCAGACAAAATAGACTTTAAAATAAAGACTACTAGAAGAGACAAAGAAGGACACTACCTAATGATCAAGGGATCGATCCAAGAAGAAGATATAACAATTGTAAATATTTATGCACCCAACATAGGAGCACCTCAATACATAAGGCAAATACTAACAGCCATAAAAGGAGAAATCGACAGTAACACAATCATAGTAGGGGACTTTAACACCCCACTTTCACCAATGGACAGATCATCCAAAATGAAAATAAATAAGGAAACACAAGCTTTAAATGATACATTAAACAAGATGGACTTAGTTGATATTTATAGGACATTCCATCCAAAAACAACAGTATACACATTTTTCTCAAGTGCTCATGGAACATTCTCCAGGATAGATCATATCTTGGGTCACAAATCAAGCCTTGGTAAATTTAAGAAAATTGAAATTGTATCAAGTATCTTTTCCGACCACAATGCTATGAGACTAGATATCAATTACAGGAAAAGAGCTGTAAAAAATACAAACACATGGAGACTAAACAATACACTACTTAATAACGAAGTGATCACTGAAGAAATCAAAGAGGAAAGTTAAAAATACCTAGAAACAAATGACAATGGAGACACGACGACCCAAAACCTATGGGATGCAGCAAAAGCAGTTCTAAGAGGGAAGTTTATAGCAATACAATCCCACCTTAAGAAACAGGAAACATCTCGAATAAACAACCTAACCTTGCACCTAAAGCAATTAGAGAAAGAAGAACAAAAAAACCCCAAAGTTAGCAGAAGGAAAGAAATCATAAAAATCAGATCAGAAATAAATGAAAAAGAAATGAAGGAAACGATAGCAAAGATCAATAAAACTAAAAGCTGGTTCTTTGAGAAGATAAACAAAATTGATAAACCATTAGCCAGACTCATCAAGAAAAAAAGGGAGAAGACTCAAATCAATAGAATTAGAAATGAAAAAGGAGAAGTAACAACGGACACTGCAGAAATACAAAAGATCATGAGAGATTACTATAAGCAACTCTATGCCAATAAAATGGACAACCTGGAAGAAATGGACAAATTCTTAGAAATGCACAATCTGCCGAGACTGAACCAGGAAGAAATAGAAAATATGAATAGACCAATCACAAGCACTGAAATTGAAACTGTGATAAAAAATCTTCCAACAAACAAAAGCCCAGGACCAGATGGCTTCACAGGCGAATTCTATCAAGCATTTAGAGAAGAGCTGACACCCATCCTTCTAAAACTCTTCCAAAATATAGCAGAGGGAGGAACACTCCCAAACTCATTCTACGAGGCCACCATCACCTTGGTACCAAAACCAGACAAGGATGTCACAAAGAAAGAAAAGTACAGGCCAATATCACTGATGAACATAGATGCAAAAATCCTCAACAAAATACTAGCAAACAGAATCCAACAGCACATTAAGAGGATCATGAACCATGATCAAGTGGGGTTTATTCCAGGAATGCAAGGATTCTTCAATATACGCAAATCAATCAACATGATACACCATATTAACAAATTGAAGGAGAAAAACCATATGATCATCTCAATAGATGCAGAGAAAGCTTTCGACAAAATTCAACACCCATTTATGATAAAAACCCTGCAGAAAGTAGGCATAGAGGGAACTTTCCTCAACATAATAAAGGCCATATATGACAAACCCACAGCCAACATCGTCCTCAATGGTGAAAAACTGAAACCATTTCCACTAAGATCAGGAACAAGACAAGGCTGCCCACTCTCACCACTCTTATTCAACCTAGTTTTGGAAGTTTTAGCCACAGCAATCAGAGAAGAAAAGGAAATAAAAGGAATCCAAATTGGAAAAGAAGAAGTAAAGCTGTCACTGTTTGCAGATGACATGATACTATACATAGAGAATCCTAAAGATGCTACCAGAAAACTACTAGAGCTAATCAATGAATTTGGTAAAGTTGCAGGATACAAAATTAATGCACAGAAATCTCTGGCATTCCTATATACTAAGGATGAAAAATCTGAAAGTGAAATCAAGGAAACACTCCCATTTACCATTGCAACCAAAAGAATAAAATATCTAGGAATAAACCTACCTAAGGAGACAAAAGACCTGTATGCAGAAAATTATAAGACACTGATGAAAGAATTTAAAGATGATACAAATAGATGGAGAGATGTACCATGTTCTTGGATTGGAAGAATCAACATTGTGAAAATGACTCTACTACCCAAAGCAATCTACAGATTCAATGCAATCCCTATCAAACTACCACTGGCATTTTTCACAGAACTAGAACACAAAATTTCATAATTTGTATGGAAACACAAAAGACCCTGAATAGCCAAAGCAATCTTGAGAACAACAAATGGAGCTGGAGGAATCAGGCTCCCTGACTTCAGACTATACTACAAAGCTACAGTAATCAAGACAGTATGGTACTGGTACAAAAACAGAAAGATAGATCAATGGAACAGGATACAAAGCCCAGAGTTAAACGCACGGACATATGGTCACCTTATCTTTGATAAAGGAGGCAGGAATGTACAGTGGAGAAAGGACAGTCTCTTCAATAAGTGGTGCTGGGAAAACTGGATAGGGACATGTAAAAGTATGAGATTAGATCACTCCCTAACACCATACACAAAAATAAGCTCAAAATGGATTAAAGACCTAAATGTAAGGCCAGACACTATCAAACTCTTAGAGGAAAACATAGGTAGAACACTCTATGACATAAATCACAGCAAGATCCTTTTTGACCCACCTCCTAGAGAAATGGAAATAAAGACAAAAATAAACACATGGGACCTAATGAAACTTAAAAGCTTTTGCACAGCAAGGGAAACCATAAACAAGACCAAAAGACAACCCTCAGAATGGGAGAAAATATTTGCAAATGAAGCAACTGACAAAGGATTAATCTCCAAAATTTATAAGCAGCTCATGCAGCTCAATAACAAAAAAACAAACAACCCAATCCAAAAATGGGCAGAAGACCTAAATAGACATTTCTCCACAGAAGATATACAGACTGCCAATAAACACATGAAAGGATGCTCAACATCTTTACTCATTAGAGAAATGCAAATCAAAACTACAATGAGATATCATCTCACACCAGTCAGAATGGCCATCATCAAAAAATCTAGAAACAATAAATGCTGGAGAGGGTGTGGAAAAAAGGGAACACTCTTGCACTGCTGGTGGGAATGTGAATTGGTACAGCCACTATGGAGAACGGTATGGAGGTTCCTTAAAAAACTACAAATAGAACTACCATATGACCCAGCAATCCCACTACTAGGCATATACCCTGAGAAAACCATAATTCAAAAAGAGACATGTACCAAAATGTTCATAGCAGCCCTATTTACAATAGCCCGGAGATGGAAACAACCTAAGTGTCCATCATCGGATGAATGGATAAAGAAGATGTGGCACATATATACAATGGAATATTACTCAGCCATAAAAAGAAATGAAATTGAGCTATTTGTAATGAGGTGGATAGATCTAGAGTCTGTCATACAGAGTGAAGTAAGTCAGAAAGAGAAAGACAAATACTGTATGCTAACACATATATATGGAATTTAAGAAAAAAAATGTCATGAAGAACATAGGGGTAAGACAGGAATAAAGACACAGACCTACTAGAGAATGGACTTGAGGATATGGGGAGGGGGAAGGGTAAGCTGTGACAAAGTGAAAGAGCGGCATGGACATATATACACTACCAAACGTAAGGTAGATAGCTAGTGGGAAGCAGCTGCATAGCTCAGGGAAGATCAGCTCGGTGCTTTGTGACCGCCTGGAGTGGTGGGATAGGGAGGGTGGGAGGGAGACGCAAAAGGGAGGGGATATGGAAACATATGTATATGTATAACTGATTAAATTTGTTATAAAGCAAAAAAATAAAAAAAATTAAAAAAAAAGTTCTCACATAATTCTCATGTGTTTTAGGCAAGATTGGAGACCATTGTACAAAGAATGTTCTTCAGTAAGAAAGAAAATAAGCATAAAAAGAAGTAGGAAGGTGCACTGAACTGTGACCAGCAAAGAAATTTGTAATGTTGGAATGAATCTGAATAACGGTTGAGTGTAAAAAATAATAGCCAATGGGGTTGTGTACAAAGTAAAACTAAAACACTAGATAATATACTGAAATACGGGAGATCAGATTTAAAATTTGAGGGGTCCATGAACCGCTTAGGAGGAAGATGAGATAATTAGTTTTAGACTTTTTCAAGTTAGACATATAT
Organism: Mesoplodon mirus; assembly: GCF_964341445.2. Lineage (NCBI taxonomy): Eukaryota > Metazoa > Chordata > Mammalia > Artiodactyla > Ziphiidae > Mesoplodon > Mesoplodon mirus. The sequence goes on along the minus strand of NW_028294210.1, from coordinate 17,195 downwards.
GTCAAATTTTTCAGAAAACACTAAAAATGAAGACTTCATATATGATTCATAAAAAGGTAGACCATAAAAAGAGAATGAAAAATGTGTTTAAACGAAGTTAGTACCGGGAGGGATAAAACATGGAAAAATAAAGGAGAAATAGATCAATAATCACCATACATTTGATCACAGAGACAATAAAAATAAATTTTAAAATTCCATTTTATGCTGCTTACAAAAGACATATATAAACTATTTTTAAGATGCAATGCAATACTTCACTCGAAGTAATTAATTATATACATGATAAATGATTTTTAAGATTACATATTTGGCATGATGACATGTATATAAATTTTTAAAACTCAAAGCAGTCATGTGTTTTTCATGGATTCATTTGCATATAGTAAAAAGTTCCAGCATGGATTCAAAGTATTTATATTCAATTCATGATACCAGTTATCTAAGAAGAGGAAAAATGGGACTGACATGAGAATAGAGAGGAGAGAAAAGAAATGTGTGTGTATCTGTGTGTTTGTGTGTGTGTGTGTGAACACATGTACAACAAATATGTGCTTCTTTCACAGCAGGATTCACTGTATTCCATCACAATATTAATAAGATTTCATACAATATGGGCATCTCTGCAGAAATTAAAATTGTCACATGCTTATGTGTATTGGGCAATGAGCTCACCATACTATTTCCATCCATTCTTCAATTAAAATCTAGAAATGTGAATGGGCTGTTAGAATTTAGTTAGTGAGCCAATTATCTTTACAGAACATGCTAGTTATGCACAGCTTTTCCTTGGCTTAACTATGTTTTCAAATAGCAGGCATTCATTTTACGTCTTTAATTGATGGCTATCACACACAATTAGTTTGAAATTTCTTATCAATATGCTTGAAATATATTTGGTTGAATCATTGGAGTAATCTTTTTTGAACTTACCCAAAAGTATGTGTTTAGCCTTCCTAAACACAGTGGCACATTTCCAAATACAAAGTAGTTGCATTAGAATTATTCCTAATATGAAGTCATTCAATATTTGTGGCAACAAATTTTCTCTTGAAAACTTAGCTTCCAGATGGAAGAAAAATAAGGGTAGAAATGTATTTAAAGGCAAATTTGAAGATGAGAAATCAAAATTCACATTCAATAGTGAAAGAAAAAGGGTTAGTAATTACAGAGAGAAAGGCAAATACAATGCAAAAATTATTGGAACATATTTTGCTCAATTACAAACAAACTTACGTGGTAAGTTGTAGCTTCCATTATTGCACCAATTTGTAGCATATTTTAATATTTTCATTTTGAAAGGAAAATTTTAAAAAGTCATCTCTTGTTTTTTTAGAAAGTATCTAGAGTGGTTGAAGTGAAATAACTTTCAGAAAATGTGTTAAAATGGGGCTACAAAAGACTTAGGATGACATAAGCTTGGTTCTTATTGTTGACAGTTTGCAAATCAGCAAACTGGGGATACACATTATTTCCAATTTAAAATGAATGATGATTCTATATACATATATATGCATCTTATCATATTGATTATAAACCAAGTAAAATCTCATGAAATCTAAGTATGTTTGAAAAACTTAAACCTATTTTTATGTTTTTCCAAACACTAGAAAATGAAAGCAATTTCTGTTGTTTGTCATTTTCTTTTGGACTCTCTTGGCTTCCTGAAAATGATTATGTCAAGATATTGGAGAAATATTCATAGGAAGCAACAGAGGCCATGAGAATAGAGACCTACACTGCTTCCTCATTAGAAAAAATAAAATAAAAATTCCTGTCTATCCATTTCAACTTACACTCAGGGATGCTTATAATATAGAATTTGAAAGTTGAATACATACTAGTTGTCAAATAGTCAGCCCCGTTGATTATTCATGCATTCCCTCCTAAGTATGTTGTTCTTAGAATTCAGAGGGGTCCTTTAATCACACCCCCCATCTTGACCACTCACATCTCCAGATTTTCCTACTTCACGGCATATTGGTGTTTAACTTATTAAACAAATATTTGTTGAACACTTACTATGCATGCTAAGCAAAGGGGATCAAAGATGAATGAATATTCATTTGTCTTTAAGGAGACACAGTCTACTGGAGAGAGGCAGAACTGTGAGCAGATGACTGCATAAAGAGGCAAAGTCAAGTCTTATTTATTCAGAGGAAGAAGTCCCTGTGATCAAGCAACAAGTAAAATCATTTCAGTGTGCAAGACATGGATTTGTGATTGAAAATGCACAAGCATATTTATTATCCATCATAGATGATCACCTATTATAATCAGTGAGATTTCTTAATGGCACAGCATGTAGAGGAGGACGTCATGCATGAACCTGTCATATTCAGAAAGTAAGGAAGTGGCACAGTGGGAACAATTCAGGAAAGTAAATAAACATGACAGTAGATTTAAAATCTACTTTAACTGTTCTTACTATTATTAATCTATTTGGGCAAGTAGTAGTTTTCATTGATGTTAGCATTTTTTCATCCACGACTTGAAATCAGACATTAAATATTAATATTATAAAAATGTTACAAATCGAATTCATTCACAAATTTATAAAAATAGATCAGCACCAGAGACCTATTTATTGGAAACAAAGTAGGTAGAACAGTAAAACTCATTTATAGTTCCTCCTCAACCAAAGTGGACAGAAGTTTTATATGTAGAGGTCAATCCTGGGCCAGAGGCTATTTAATATTTTCATCAAGTCTAGGATGATAGAAAAGCATGTGGATTTAGTCATTTACAGTTCTCTTTAGTTGATAAGACTGATTAATACTTTGTCAAGATCAAAATTCAACATGACCGTAATATGACCTTGACAAATTGGAGAAGTGGTTTAAAACAATGCAATTTAATAAGTCTAAGGGTCAGATATGGGCTTTAAAGGGATTGGGAAGGAAATGGAAATTATAATAATGTAGGTGATACCATGCCAGTGAGAATGCATTTGTGTGTGTAATATACTATGTAACAAATAATATTGAGTATGACTTGAGTCAAGAATATAGCAATAGCTTTTAGTTTTTTTCTCTCTCTCACCATGGCATAGTGCTTACTCACTCACAAATATTTCTAATACATGTCATCAAAATTTCATCATTAAATCCTGTATCCCTGCTGATAAAATTAAAAGTAATTCTAAGATATATAAATGAAGAGAAGGGTATAAAGGTACAAATAAGTGGGTGAATATTAATGAAATTACTTTGTATTGTGCTTTACAAATACGATTTATACATTTATCTTGTTACTAACACATTCATTCATTCATTCATTCAGCAATCATTACATATTTATAGAACTTCTACTATGTCCCAGGCACTGCATTAGGTGCTGGTAATACAAGGTGTGGAAAAGCAAGCATTGTCCATATTTCTTAGAGCCTGCAGTCTAAAGAATAATTACTAATTGTAGTAAATATAGACAGGGTACTATGAGCCATGGGACAGGGAGCCTTTCTCACCTGGAAGGATGAGGAAAGGCATCCCTTGTGAAATGTCTTCTTAACTGAAGTATGATGTAGGTAGCCTAAGGGGACAAGGGAGTAAAGGAGTAAGTATTTCTTGCAAAGGGGAAAGCAAGTGTTAAGAATTTGAGCTTCAAAAAAGGAATGCTTCACGTTGATATTACAGTCTCAACAAATACAATTAAATTTCTGGTTGTTAATACATTGCATAAAAGTGGAGGAGTGGATTTCTGCCAAAATTAGGGCATATAGTTAGGATTAGAAATGTGCTCTGTGTTATCAGTGACTTTAACATTGCAGTGAGACTGGGAGAAAAAAACGTACAAAGAGGCTATCCTCTGGACCCAATGGCACTGATGTACATCAAGGCTTTTGCTGAAGTAGAAAACCTGCTATTGATATTGAGATGCTCTTGAATGAAACAATGACTTCAAATAAGAGTTCCAAACTGAAACTCAGAAAGACCACCAATCTGACATGACTTAAATTTGAACTGCTTCTCAGATAGGCAATTTATACTTTGGGGTAAATGGAAACTGGGCTTGGTTTCACTAATGATATCAATGACATTTTGCTATTAAATTTGGTTTAATATTTTCATTTTACAAATCCCTAACTTCAAAAACTCTCTAAGGGAAAGTAAGGGGAAAAGGATAGGACTAACTTGTTTAGTTACATTACCTTGAATTTTACATTTAAATTGAGCTGCGCTATCTCCACCAATGCTTGACTAGAAGCCTGCACAGTGAGTAGTTGTAATGGAGGAGATTGACTCATTTTAATGGCCACATCTGATGGATCTCAAAGAAATTCAGGTAAAACAACTCTCTGCATAGTTCATAGTCAATTATTTATACTTACAGAAAAATGCCAAAGCCTAGAAAACTTTAAATGGTGGATAATCAGCAACATTCACATTTTTCCTTGAGGTTTTCAGGTTTGTACAAACACATTTAGGCTTTGAAACACCCGTTTTGGAACTTTACTGGAGGTATTCTAAGAAATACCTTCATGTTAAAACAATCTCCAAATATTTTAGGAATAACTAGTATCTCTCCGTAAATAATTCATGCCTTAATTAATTATTATCATTGTTAGAAATTCATACTGAAGTATTTCAGAAAAAGATGACATATTAAGAATGTGACACTGCTTCCATGTCATATAAGAGCATGAGGATATCTCTATTATGAAACTTACTGCATTTTGCTACAACATTTTTGTCTATCTTCTCTTCCAGATTACAAGCTTCTTAAAAAATAGACTGTGCACAGATCTAACTTTCTGGCCTACATTTGCAGCACTGGAGACTACTATTTAAATATTAATTCAAAGGATATTTTAGAAAACATTATAGACAGAACTCTACCATAAAAGAGCATATATAAATATAGCATATTTTCTGATGTTATTGAATCATCTTAAATATTGGTTAATGCAAATTTCAATCTCTAAGGCACTTCTACAACATACCTGAAAAATGATCGTCCTCTTGTACTTGAATGTCCTCACTGAGAAAGAAATTGCCAACTCAAAATAAGTTTATTTCATTTTTAGGAAGCTCTAATTGTTAGAAAACTCACTCTTAAAATAAGTTAAAATCTCTATTCCTCAACTTCTATGCATTTTCTTGGTTTTTAAATTAGGGGCAACTTGATCTTTTTTTGATTTGACAGCTCTAACATAGCTAAAGCTGGCGTTCAGGTCCTTTGCCCACTTACCTACTCTTCATAATTATTTTATTAAAAGAAATATATTGTGGTATAATATAAAAAATATACTAACTTGAATGTCCACTTTAATGAATTTTGACAAATGTAAATATTTTGTAACTCTGTTTCCATCAAGGTAGACAATTTTCCTATTACCCCCCTTTGCAGTTTTCCCTTTCCTCTTTGCAGTCACTCTCTACTCCATATTTGATACAGGCAACTGCTGATATGTTTTCTGTCGCCATAGATTCATTTTTCCTTTTCTAGAAAGTCATATAAACAGAAACATAAAGTACATACTCTTGTGTGTCTAGCTTTTTTCTCAGCATAGTGTTTCTGAGATTCATCCTTGTTGCATTCCTCATAATTCTATCCTTCTACTGCTGTATGATATGACATTGTATGGATATACCACAACTGGTTCACCCATATAAATCTTGTTGGAGATTTTCTGATGATGGCCATTCTGACCGGTGTGAGGTGATACCTCAACGTAGTTTTGATTTGCATTTCTCTAATGATTAGTGATGTTGAGCATCCTTTCATGTGTTTGCTGGCAATCTGTATATCTTCTTTGGAGAAATGTCTATTTAGGTCTTTTGCCCATTTTTAGATTGGGTTGTTTGTTTCTTTGATATGGAGCTGCATGAGCTGCTTCTAAATTTGGGAGATAAATCCTTTGTCAGTTGCTTCATTTGCAAATATTTTCTCCCATTATGAGGGTTGTCTTTTCGTCTTGTTTATGGTTTCCTTTGCTGTGCAAAAGCTTTGAAGTTTCATTAGGTCCCATTTGTTTATTTTTGTTTTTATTTCTCTAGGAGGTGGGTCCAAAAGGATCTTGCTGTGATTTATGTCATAGAGTGTTCTGCATATGTTTTCCTCTAGGAGTTTGATAGTGTGTGGCTTTACATTTAGGACTTTAATCCATTTTGAGTTTATTTTTGTGTATGGTGTCAGGGAGTGGACTAATCTCATACTTTTACATGTCCCTGTCCAGTTTTCACAGAACCACTTATTGAAGAGGCTGTCTTTTCTCCACTGTATATTCTTGCCTCCTTTATCAAAGATAAGGTGACCATATGTGTGTGGGGTTATCTCTGGGCTTTCTATCCTGTTCCATTGATCTATATTTCTGTTTTTGTGCCAGTATCATATAAATGCTGTAGAGGGTGTGGAGAAAAGGGAACCCTATTGCACTGTTGGTGGGGATGTAAATTGATACAGCCACCATGGAGAACTGTATGGAGGTTCCTTGAAAAACTAAAAATAGAACTACCATACGACCCCGCAATCCCAGTACTGGGCCTATACCCTGAGAAAACCATAATTCAAAAAGAGTCATGTACCAAAATGTTCACTGCAGCTCTATTTACAATAGCCAGGACATGGAAGCAACCTAAGTGTCCATCATCGGATGAATGGATAAAGAAGATGTGGCACATATATACAATGGAATATTACTCAGCCATAAAAAGAAACAAAATTGATGTATTTGTAATGAGGTGGATGGACCTAGAGTCTGTCATACAGAGTGAAGTAAGTCAGAAAGAGAAAAACAAATACCGTATGCTAACACATATATATGGAATCTAAGAAAAAAAAAGGTCATGAACAACCTAGGGGTAACACGGGAATAAAGACACAGACCTACTAGAGAATGGACTTGAGGATATGGGGAGAGGGAAGGGTAAGCTGTGACAAAGTGAGAGAGTGACATGGACATATATACACTACCAAACGTTAAATAGATAGCTAGTGGGAAGCAGCCGCAGAGCACAGGAAAATCAGCTCGGTGCTTTGTGACCACCTAGAGGGGTGGGATAGGGAGGGTGGGAGGGAGGGAGATGCAAGAGGGATGAGATATGGGAACATATGTATATGTATAACTGATTCACTTTGTTATAAAGCAGAAACTAACACACCACTGTAAAGCAATTATACTCCAATAAAGATGTTTAAAAAAAAATCTTGGATATTTTGGTCATATCCAGTTTTACCTATTATGAATAATGGTGTTACACATTTTTGTGAACAAATTTGTGTGACCTAAGACTTCATATCTCTTGGATAAGTATGAACTATTAGGTAATTGCTTGGTCATATGTAAATGTATATTTAACTTTAAAGCTTTCATGCTACAAGCCCATTAACAATGTATTCATGATTCTCTAGGTCCACACCAAAACTTGATATTAACAGTTTTTTAAATTTTAGACATTATAGTGGTATGTAGTGGTATCTCATCATAATTATAATTTGTACGTCTTTGATGGAGCAATCTCTAAATATATATAAATTATATATACTTTATATATATGTTGTATACAATATATGTAAATATTTTAATTAATTTTTTTGGAGTATAGTTGATTTACAATGTTGTGTTAGTTTCTGCTGTACAGCAAAGTGAGTCTGTTATACATATACATATATCCACTCTTTTTTAGTTTCTATTCCCATATAGGTCATTACAGAGTACTGAATACAGTTCCCTGTGCTATACAGTAGGTTCTTATTAGTTATCTATTTTATATGTAATAGTGTGTATATATATATATATATATATATATATATATATATATATATATATAATGTAATTAGGCACTTAAAAATAAAAGGAAGACATGCAAATAGCCAATAGGCATATATTCATGGATACATATACTTTACATTTATATATATAACATATCCATAAATATATTTTTGCCATTTTCTCCCATTGGATTGTCTTTTTATTTTTGAAGTGTAAAAATTCTTTCATCTGTATCTAAGTTCTTTGCCAGATATTGATATTGCAAACATTTTCCAAGTTTGATCTTTCCTGTTGATTTTCTTAATTTTGATTTTTATTCGGCAGAAAGTTCCCTTTCCTCTGTGGCTGTCACTGCCTTGTCAGGGTTGGGTTCTGACCCCTAGTCGTTGGAGCAGAGGCCCTCAGGTCTGTTTCTTAGCTGTGTTTCTGATCTGCGGTGTGAGGTCGGGAGGACTGGAGCACCCCCCCTGGGATAGAAGCTGTTGAGTATTCCTCCTCTGGAGGTGTCCACCTGTGGGTGTGCTCTGTTTTGTCTCCTTCCCGCCCATTGTGTGGGCTTACAAAGTACACTGCTGTTGGTACTGCTCTCAGTCCCACCTTAGCCATGGTTATGGCGGCAACTGGCCCTGATGACTTAGGCATCATTTTCACCAGGCCACTGGCCCAGATCCACTGAGGTCAGGTCCCAGGACTGCAGTAATTATGTACCTGGACCCACTATGTGAGATACGGAGGCAGCTCAGACTCTGGCCTGGCCAAACCCCAGCATGTATGTGCCCACAAAACCCACAGCTGCTAAAGCCAGACCTGTCTCAGCTGCAGGAGCACTTGTCCATTGGGATGTTCCCAGGTGCTGAATTTAGGAAGCCATCAGAGGAAGTGTAATGCCATGATTTGCACAGCCATGAGGAGAGATTTCAGCTCTTCTTCCTTAGTTGCATGTCCCCTGGAACTCAGCTGTGGTTTCAGCCCCATCTCTGCATGTGGGCCACCCACTGGCGTCTGCTCCCAAGGCTGCTGGAGCACATGAGCTTGTCAGGCAGGAGGATGTAGAAGCGGCAATCAGGGCAGGCAGGCTGCCCAGGTGAGAGGGTGCTGGGTGGCTATGGGATGTACGAGCCTGTCAGGCAGGAGGGAGTCAAGGTGGCAAGCTGGGCAAATGGGCCACCCAAGCAGGAGAGTGCTGAGGTGATGATGGCTGGGGGCCCGTGAGCCACTCTGGCAGGAGCCCTTCCTAGTGCCTGTGGAGGCAGGGGTCAGTGCGTGAGGAGAGAGGCTGCAATGGGGGCCCCGCCCTTTGTGCATCACTCAGCAGTGGCACTTTGCTTCTCTGCTGGTCTGGGCTTCCTCCAGGAGCATTCCTTGTTGTGGAGCTCCTCACTCCTATCCCCTTGAGCTGTCTCCTCACAGCCAACATCATTCCCCTTCCTGGGTCTGCTCTTCAAACCCCACATTCCAACACTCAGCCCCCCGTGTGCACCAGTGGTCCCTAGTGGCTGGGGCATGCAGAGCTGTGGCCAGACCACTTGTGTAGGCCTCACTCTCTCCTGCCTGCCACAGACTGGTTGCTGCACTGTTCTCTGAGCCACCAAATTTCTCCTTCTGCCCCAGCTTCTCTCCCCGCTGCTTCCCCAGATGCGGGAACCTCTTCTCACCTTCAGCTCCTCTCCCCCGCCCAGGGTCACAGGTCACGTCCCACTTCATCTGCTCTTCCTTTTCCCTTCTTCTTTCTTTCGTCCTACCTGCTTATGTGGGGATCTTTCTTGTCCTTTTAGGTGCCTGAGGTCCTCTGCTAGTGTTTATCAGGTGCTCTGGGAGAATTGTTCCATTTGTAGATGTATTCTTGATGCATTTGTGGGGAGATATGAACTCCACATCTTCCTACTCCTCCGTCTTCTTGACTGACTAATCAGCAGTTTGAGTTTTAAAAGGCCACTTTTTCCCCTTTTTTAACCTTGGTTTCAGGTTCTACCTAATTTAGCTAATTAGGCTCAGGTCATTGTGGTCTGTATTTACATTTCTGATTTGTACCGATTTGCAAGACAAAGACAGCTGCTTTTAATTCCCCAAAGAACTGGCCTGTCACCTAAATAATATTAAAAGATTGATTTGCCCAACTACGTTTTCTTTAACTTGCTTTTCTGTATCAGTGAGAAGATTTCCAACTAGACTGAAATTTCAGAATTCTATAGTCTAGAACTTTATGGTTTAATTGATCATACCTTCTAAACTTGCATAAGGCATTCAACAAAGACCCTCTTTCTGAGTGCACAGGTTAGACCCAGAGTAAAGTCTCCATTATTTATTTTTATTATCCCTTAAATATTAGCTGTCAGTTCTTACTTTATATTGTATAGGCTCAGGTAATCCCACTGGTTTCCTTTAGTATGTTTAATTAATATTTCCTTCATATGCCGTCTTATAATATCAGGCAGGGGAAGAATTCCCCAGTGAAACATGTGTATCCCACACAATATAATTAGGCAAAAGAGAGGTAATTATCTTACACAATGCCCATTTAAACATACCAATTTTTAAAAAGACTCTGGGGTCCCCAGAGAGTGGTTGAACCAAGGGACTCAGGCACTTTTGTCAATCTTTTAACTTGATTAATTGGTCTAACTTTTGCCCCAAGTAATTGTTGGTCAGGTATCTCGGTGTAATTTTACGTGTATAAAATTTACATGTAATAAAATATACGTACTTTAAACTGGGGTAAATAGGGCAGACTTGTTTGGGTCTGGCCCTTTAATGTTGATGACAAGTAGGAGATCCCTTTGGCCCATCCAATCTTAGGCAGTATTGTATCCAATCTTTGATTTATCTCATTAATGTCTGTTTTATTTATCCCACTGTAAAATAACCATCTAAAGATTTCTTATTCCTTTAGGAGAAGTCCCTTTAAAATTTCCACCTTGTTGGGAAAAAGTTTTTAAGCTTTTCCTTCAGGTTTTTTCCCTGTTACTTAACCTAATTAACAATAATTATTCTAATGTTTTTATTAGCATCTGTAAGACCCATTTAGGGGAAGCAGAGACCACAAATAAGGTTTCCCAAACCAATTTTTTGGGTTTGTTTGAAACTAAAGGAGTTTTTAGGTTAACCATTATATGACTAATTTCCAGCATTTCCGCCCCCCCCCCATAGGAGCCAATGAAATAGCTGTTTATAATGAGAGCTCTCTAAAAATTTACCAATTTAGAAGTTTCTCCAATTTGAAGGATCCATCATCTGGCCATAAATGAGGTATACCTTAATAGTGACTCAAACCAATAAGACGCAAGAGGCTTCCCCACAAAAGAGTGTAAAGGATGCTGTCTAAATAAGATCCAGAAAGTTTACTCCCAAAATTAGTTTAAGAAAGTAATGGTCTTTGTTGTACAGGCTGACACAATGAAGGTTAAGATGGCAAAAAGCCCCTGAGAGTTGTACAGTCAGACAAAAGACTGCTCAGAATCCCAGTCTATTTGACTGGCTGCCAAATGTACACCATATAAGTACTTTTGGATGGTAGTGACCAAGTTCTCAAAACACACACACACACACACATAGAAGAATATCAGAACACTTACATTTCAAAGACACGGGAAGAGAAATGCAAGTTTCCCCTAGAAAGCCTTTTGTTTTTTTGAAGTCAGAATTCTGAAAAGATGTTTTTATCGAGCCAGCTTTTTCTAACTTAACTGCATATGCAATAAAAGAGTCCTATCTTAGTCATTTTTAGGGCAAGATTTTCTTTAAGTCCCACGTAAGTAAGCACTTGTAAATGTAAATTTTGTATGGACATAAACCTGGCCAGGATATCCGTTGGAGGCTGGAAATCTGTTGTTCCTTTTTCTTTTGTATCGAAAGCTAAGTTCCCCATTCTGAGTTCAATTTGTGAAGATCACTTTTATTTTGACAAACTCTATTAAAGTAGCCAATTCAAGGAAGACAGGTTAGTCTTCCACCTAATTACCCAGTCCAACTTTTACTCAGTGTCTTTCACCTGAGCAAAGTCTCCCCAGTCTTTCAGCTGAGGATAAACCACAGTGTCTACACTGAGCAAGATCTTCCCAGTGTCTTTTAAGTGAGGCTAACCCACTTGAGCAGAAGTCTTCCCAGTGTTTTTCTACTGAGGATAAGCCCTCAGTGTTTAAACTGAGTAAAAATCTTCCCAGTGTCTTTCACTGAGGATGACCCGGGTACTTCTTCTTGAAACCAAGTTTCAAGGATAACCTACTACTCAAGAGAAGAGTTGAACACCACTGCATAAAACTTAGGATCATCAACCAAAACTGGAGATCCAAGAACCAGGATATACTCACCCAAATTCGTCTGGACTCTCTGAGAAAGCGGACAGGCCCAAGAAGCCTCTGCTGGTGCCAGGACTCTGGATCCTCATAGAGTTCAGGCAAAGAAGAAAAGTCTGCTCTGGGCCCCTTCATTGGTTGCCAAGACTGCTGACTGAAAACTATGCACAACCCAAAAGGAGAATTATGTTTTATTTGGCAGATTTTCTGAGGACTTAAGCCCAGAACACAGCCTGTCAGATCACTCTGAGGAACTGCTCAGAAGACCTAAGGGAGGAGTCAACCAAAACCAGGTAGTCAGAACATCAAAAGGTTACTATTAATTAAAGAAAACTAGACATCTCAAGTTAAGGACTTTAGCACTTTTCTATGTATGAGAAGATGAAAGAATCTGGGCTCCGTGAAATCATTCCTTTGATATGCACCTTAACTCTAGAATCAGTACCCTGTTTTTCTCCATCCCGAATCCCCTCAAGGTGCACAGTTGAGGGTTCCTGCTTTGACATCTGACTTGATGACTGCAACATCCTTTGTCTACTGATATGGCAGGGAACATTTTTCATCCACGGGTAAGAAATTGAGGAGAAAATTAACATAATTCAAGGTATAAAACCATTACAATAGTAAAAATTCCCAAATGTCAAACAAACATAAGTACCCTTGACCTGTAAAATGGAAGATGCCAAAGAAGGGAAAAAAAGAAACAATAAAGAAAATGTAGAAAATAAAGCATAAAATAAGATGGCAGAAATCAATAACAGTAGAACAATAATTAAATAAATCAAGGTAAATGTTATCATAAGATTTTTAAATTTCCAAAAAAAAAAAAACCCATCAAACAAAACATATTGAAAATAAAGTAATAGAGAAAATTTAGAGAGCAAATATGAATGCAAAGAAGACCTGTTAGGTAGTTAGTCAGACATTAGCAGCAAGGAGGTGACAGTGGTGAGAAAGACAAGAAGAAGAAATTGAGTCACACGCAGCCATCTGGGGACTCTCCCTTGACTCCACCCAGAACGGGAGAAACTATGGTCTGGTGGTGGGCAGCTTATCCTGATAAAGAGAGGCACAGTAACACAAGGGGACTTCTCCAGGCTGTGCATGCCCAGACCAGACAGGCGTATAACCTATAGTAAATCCAAACTCATTATACCATAATTACAATAAATTACATGTGGTTTTGCCCCTCCCCCCACCCAGTAGGCATTTCTTGGGGATTCAAGGATGAGAGCATGCGCAGCAGAAAACTTGTTCCATAGCTCAGGACTGTCAATCAAATAATGATCCTTGTCACTCACCCCCGCCTCTCTGCCAAATGCTCCTTAAAAGCGCTCGTAAGGGGCTTCCCTGGTGGCGCAGTGGTTGAGAATCTGCCTGCTAATGCAGGGGACACGGGTTCGAGCCCTGGTCTGGGAGGATCCCACATGCCGCGGAGCAACTAGGCCCGTGAGCCACGACTACTGAGCCTGCGCGTCTGGAGCCTGTGCTCCGCAACAAGAGGCCGCGATAGTGAGAGGCCCACGCACCGCAATGAAGAGTGGCCCCCGCTTGCCACAACTAGAGAAAGCCCTCGCACAGAAATGAAGACGCAACACAGCAAAAATAAATAAATAAATTAATAAAAACTCCTACCTCCAACATCTTCTTTAAAAAAAAAAAATAGCGCTCGTAAGCCTTTATAGGAATGCTGCTTTCAATTTGCAGAAACAGTACACCCATCCCCCCCGCCATCCCGAGAGTGTACCTTTGCTTCGATATACTTTGCTTTGGGCTTGCTTCACTTCGCTAAAATAGCCTGTTCTCAGAAACAGCCTGCTCTTTCTCTCTCCTTCTCTCTCTCCCTCTCTGAGAGTGTACCTATGCTTAAATCAACTTTGCTTTGTGCTTAAGCTTAACCTGGTAGTTTGCGATCCTTTGCTTACTATCATGGAACCAAGATAGCTGGTCCAGGCCTTCCACTGACCTCATCGGTTGAAGCTATTTTGTTACAAAGCATGTCCACATGGTGACAGACCTAAGTCTAAATTTTGATAAAAGGTTGAATTAAGGTGAGACTATCATATGGGAGGAAAAGACTAGGAAAAATAGTAGATGTAGGAGATATGTTTGTGAAAGTGCACATTCATGACAATATAGCCAAATAAACTCACATGCCCACGTTCCCACTAAAACTGTATAAAATTATGACCAACAAGCAGAGAATACACATTATTTTAAAGCCCTCATGGGGCATTAAGACATATTTACCATGTGAATCCTTCAGTGAATCTTGTGTTACTGCTAAGGGATGTCATAAGGGAATTTTGTGTAAGACTCAAAGCTCCCTTTCTATATGGTTCAGGCTGGACTTGAAGCTTCAGGGGCCTGGGAGGATGGGGCAGGAAAGGCAAGGCACACTCAGAAAAGAGAATACATCCATAACACACTAGGAATATCTGAAGAGGCTGCTCAAGACCTGGCTCAGCCCCAAGGGTTTGACCCCTAGTCCTACTCTTCACCCTAGAGCCCTTTAGGGTCAGGACCTTGGCTCACCCTAACCCATTCCTAGCTTCCGGGTATAGAATGAGTGCACATGTCTGAATGTTAATGTTCTCTCAAAATTTACCTGTTGAAATCCTACCTCTTAAAGATAGGAGGCGGGGCCGTGCAAAAGTGCTTATGAGCTTTCATGAATGGGATTAGTGCCTTATGAAAGAGACTCCAGAGATATCTCTAGCCTCCTCCCATCATATGAGGATACAGAGAGAAGGCTCCAGCTGTGAACCAGGAAGAGAGCTCTCACTACGAGGTGGCCATACTGGTGACTTGATCTTGGGCTTCCCAGCCTCCAGAACTGTGATAATAAATGTCTGTTGAGGGCTTCCCTGGTGGCGCAGTGGTTGAGAGTCCGCCTGCCGATGCAGGGGACACGGGTTCGTGCCCCGGTCTGAGAGGATCCCACATGCCGCGGAGCGGCTGGGCCCGTGAGCCATGGCTGCTGGGCCTGCGCGTCCGGAGCCTGTGCTCCGCAGGGGGAGAGGTCACAGCAGTGAGAGGCCCGCCTACCGCAAAAAAAAAAAAATAAAAAATAAATAAATAAATAAATAAATAAATGTCTGTTGTTTTTAATCTACCCAGTCTATGGTATATTGTTATAGCAGCCCTAATGGATTAAGACCACATATTTCAAAATTTATCTGGAGAGTGGGGACTGTCTTATCAGTGCAAACTAAGAAGTTGGGTTGAGACAACATATGAAAGATTTTTTTTAAGTAGAAAATTATGGATTATTGGATTTGAAAGTACTAGATTGGGTAAGGAACATGAGTACGTGTGTGTGTGCGTGTTTGCAGTGTGTCCCAAAAGTTTTTGTGCAGTTTAAATATTTACTAACTCCAGAATTATAAACACTACAAACTTACAAAAACATCATTTGAAGGTTTAACTGTTACCAGATGCAAGTCTGTGTGCCTGATGCACAGTGAGGCTAAATACTGAAACATCAGAGTTTGAAGCAGAGAAAGGTTTACACAGTGCCATGCAAGAAGACATGTGGCTCATGCCCAGGAAAAACCCCAAACTCCCTGAAGGCTTTCAGCAAAGCCTTTTTAAATGCAAGGTGAGGGAGGGGCATGACTAATTGTTGCAAATATCTTGGTGTTGGATCCTTTGTTCTAGAGGCTGGCCAGATGGGTCAGATCCTGGTCAGGTCATGTGTTCCTGTAAACGTCCAACAAAACAATTATTATTCTCTGTTCTGCAACTTTTTATCTCCATGAATGGGCTCTTAAAAGTCAGAGCCTTAGAAATAGTCTATCCTGTATATTTCAGGCTCTAGGCAACATTGTTTTACAAAAAGTGCAGAGCCAGCCTGGATCACAGGGATGGACAGAGTTAGCTCAGGCAACAGAGCATAAAGATTAAAGTAAAAAAGATCTCATGTGGAGGCAGATTTGTTCTTCCCTATTACATAACTATTTATAATTCTTTCATACTTATGAATGTTGAAAAATAAATTATTTTAATTTTTGTGTGTAGTTCCCTCTGATAGAAAATGAGGCAAAACATACACTATTCAAAATTCACAAAACTAAATAAGTGTAAAAGAAATTCAAGTTCTATCCCTGGGTTTACACAAGACACATACATGATGTGGGAAAGTTGGAGCTGAGGACAAAGGAAATCCTGAGTAAAAATGTCTGTGAAACAGCCAGTCTTCCAGGGTCAGCTTAAGATGTTCAAGAGTTATCAAGTTGGTGGGCCTCAAGTAAAGGTCTCTAATGGATGAAGGAACCAGGTTCCAGATGGAATGAAGAGAAAATTGGCTAAGGTCTCTCTGACAGGATGAGAGTAGTTGGAAGGAGGGATCTGGAAGCCCCAGGAGGGTGCAGGTGTCTGTGGGTGTGGATGGGAAGGGAAGGAGGGGCAGTGATTCAGCCTATTTCTCTTATTGCCCCTCCCCCACACTCAGGAGCCCTTGTGACAAGGCCACAGCTCTGTGATGCAGGCCTGGGGTTCTGCCATCAAGTGAACTCCCAGTGCTCTGTTGCCTGAGGGCAGCAATGCAGTTCAGAAGATGGAGAATCTCTTTTCTTTGAAAGACATTGTTGCTATCTGGCTGAGATCCAGCCCAACTTCCTGGGTGATTGATATCATCCTTGGGTTCCTGTGTGGACTGGGGCTCTTCCTAATGTTACTCCACTGCTTCCAGAGTAATCTATTCTTAGCACCACCTAGGAAACATAGAAACATCAGGAAGGTAAGAAACCTTTGGCTTAATCCCAGCAGAGATTCTCTCTTTTTTTCTTATTCTTATTTCCACTTTTCTAAACCACGTAGAGAGACTCCTGAGATGGGAACTCTCAGAAAAGTATAGAACATCATCCTTCTAGGGAAAAGCCAGGCCAGAGAGGGGTTAGAGTGGGCATGAGGATTTCTAGCCTAAGATCTTAGACCAGGAGTTCAGGTATGGTAGAGGGCTCCAGGGCAAGTCCCAAATGCAGTGACTAATGGTTAAGGACTGGATTACTAAGAGGTCAATCTCTGCAGGAAGGCTGACCCCTGAGCCCTGGTTCACCAGCCACCTTCCCACAGCGGGTGTCTCAAGTGAGACCTTCCTCTGTGTCGGGGCTGAGCCCCTGAGAGCCTGAGAGAAGAGGCTGGACTAGAGGTCTGGCCTTGGGAAGGAGAATCCTATCTGACAAAGC
>NW_028294211.1:0-41055 GCF_964341445.2 Mesoplodon mirus | reverse complement strand
ACACCGCTTTTGCCTCTGCCACTAGTCTCCTGGTCGAAAGTGTGAACGCAATTTGTGTTTCCAAGTGGGAAGACCCACTACAGAGTTCACTTACCGTACACTGCCGAGTTGGGCACCCAGCCCATGGCCAAGTGCATTTAAAAGGTTTCCATCGTACGGTTTTCAGAATGAGCCGTAAGCGCCCCCTGACGGATCGGAGCCCCCGAGCAACCCGGGTAGCACACTCTTCCCCTAGGTTACACTGTGTTCAAGGACCTAGGGCTCTATGCTTCCTGCAGGGAAAGCCACCTGGTATGCCCATGTTTCCCTGCGACCCACCGCCTCATGAGACTTTCTGAGCTGGAGAGCCAATCAGTTCTCCATGCGGTGGCCAAGGCCCCCTCTGCAATGGACTTGAGGCCACCGTGCCAAGACCTTTTTACCGTGTTCCCTGCTGGGGTCGGAACTGATTAGTGAGAACACTGGACACCTCAAGGCTCACGCTCCAAGGACTTCCCGCATGCAACGAGCAAACACGCACCAAGGGCTTCTTTGTCGCCCAGAGCGAAGAACAAAGCCGGGAATCCCATGTAGAACGAGCACCCTGCAACTTGAGCCGGGAAGGCTTTGTCGTCCCGTCCCCTTGAGCAGCCTTTGCCACACTCCACTTCCAAGGAGCATGTACGAACGAAACGTTTTACCCTCACAGCACTCTACGCCGCAGGCCTCCCTGCGCTCGGTGTGACCTCTGGTTTTGAACGAACCGTCTTGGGTGAAACGCTTTCAGACCCCTCTGTCTCCACAGGGCTTGGTGTTGGAACTCTGCAAGGCTACGCTGCGATGTGCGTCAAACTGATTTCCACAGCCCATCTGTTTATGTGGCCCAGTGGTAGCAAAGCCTTTGAAGGGAAGCGATGCAGCACAGTGTCACAGGATGTATTGGACCAAAGACACCATGTGCTCGCCTGACATCTATCCTGTGCCCAATCCACTGCCTGTGAGATTTTCTTCAACTAGCCTGTCAGGTACACATCCCGTTTACCTTTGTGAGAAACTCCTTGCCTATGCGGTCTGCAAAGCTCTCCTCCCAAATCCCCTTGAGAACCTCGGAGCGTAGCTCTCTCTGTGTGAAGGCCCTTTTGTGTGGCGTGTTGAGAAACGGGGCGCAAGCCTTTCAGAGCCTGCTTGGAAGAACCTGGATGAGCACTGAGCAATCCCCAAGAATTGTGGGTATGCTACTGCTCTCGTCTAGCTCGTCCGCTGCACGTGCACCTCCCGTCCAGGGCCAACCGTCCGTGCTTTGAACCCCATCCTCCTTTTACTCCCATTATTTATACGGAACACAGAGCTCGGGGCAGCATGAAGACACCTCTGCGAAAGTGATGTTCCAGATCTCCAGAAGAGTTGGCTCCTTGTTGTGCACTCCATGGCAAAATTCTCAATCCAGAAAAGGCAGTTCACGTGACATACCTATCAGCTACCTGGAAAGGAACCTAACTGTTTCCTATAAGCGGGGCACATTTTCCAGGCCATCCATAGGGTTCTGCCCCAAACGTGGCTTCACACACCTGCCACGCCCAGGGGCACATGTCCGTGACCCATACATGTGGTTTGGCTACGGAGAGGGAACCACCAGGTGCATGCCGCTTTCCCTACAGACCACTGCAGGCATTTTGATCAGCGGTCATCACGTTTCTAGCCTATAGCCAGAAACAGACTTCTGCATTCTTTCTGCAGCAACAGGAAGCACCCTGGCATCTGTTGAGAGGCATGAGACTCTTGTCACGCATTGGAGTTGAGCCCACTTTGTTACATTCGCAAAGCTTCCAAAGACCACAGAGATAGAGTGTCCGGGTTGGGAAGGTTCCAGAGGAACCGCTTCATGTTTCCCACAGGCAGGGTGGATTCTGGTCACTAAAGGAGCACTCTCAGGACATCTTGGATCCGAGAGCGGACAACAGAGGGGTCCCGTTACTTAGGAACTGTTTCACGTTAGGACGGTGCACACAGCATCGTCTTCCCTGGGCCGGAGTTCACTGCTTCTGTGCAGCTTCATGTCAAATGCCAGTGCCTCCGCCAACATTTGGTGGAGCAGCCTGTGAAATGACACCGCTTTTGCCTCTGCCACTAGTCTCCTGGTCGAAAGTGTGAACGCAATTTGTGTTTCCAAGTGGGAAGACCCACTACAGAGTTCACTTACCGTACACTGCCGAGTTGGGCACCCAGCCCATGGCCAAGTGCATTTAAAAGGTTTCCATCGTACGGTTTTCAGAATGAGCCGTAAGCGCCCCCTGACGGATCGGAGCCCCCGAGCAACCCGGGTAGCACACTCTTCCCCTAGGTTACACTGTGTTCAAGGACCTAGGGCTCTATGCTTCCTGCAGGGAAAGCCACCTGGTATGCCCATGTTTCCCTGCGACCCACCGCCTCATGAGACTTTCTGAGCTGGAGAGCCAATCAGTTCTCCATGCGGTGGCCAAGGCCCCCTCTGCAATGGACTTGAGGCCACCGTGCCAAGACCTTTTTACCGTGTTCCCTGCTGGGGTCGGAACTGATTAGTGAGAACACTGGACACCTCAAGGCTCACGCTCCAAGGACTTCCCGCATGCAACGAGCAAACACGCACCAAGGGCTTCTTTGTCGCCCAGAGCGAAGAACAAAGCCGGGAATCCCATGTAGAACGAGCACCCTGCAACTTGAGCCGGGAAGGCTTTGTCGTCCCGTCCCCTTGAGCAGCCTTTGCCACACTCCACTTCCAAGGAGCATGTACGAACGAAACGTTTTACCCTCACCGCACTCTACGCCGCAGGCCTCCCTGCGCTCGGTGTGACCTCTGGTTTTGAACGAACCGTCTTGGGTGAAACGCTTTCAGACCCCTCTGTCTCCACAGGGCTTGGTGTTGGAACTCTGCAAGGCTACGCTGCGATGTGCGTCAAACTGATTTCCACAGCCCATCTGTTTATGTGGCCCAGTGGTAGCAAAGCCTTTGAAGGGAAGCGATGCAGCACAGTGTCACAGGATGTATTGGACCAAAGACACCATGTGCTCGCCTGACATCTATCCTGTGCCCAATCCACTGCCTGTGAGATTTTCTTCAACTAGCCTGTCAGGTACACATCCCGTTTACCTTTGTGAGAAACTCCTTGCCTATGCGGTCTGCAAAGCTCTCCTCCCAAATCCCCTTGAGAACCTCGGAGCGTAGCTCTCTCTGTGTGAAGGCCCTTTTGTGTGGCGTGTTGAGAAACGGGGCGCAAGCCTTTCAGAGCCTGCTTGGAAGAACCTGGATGAGCACTGAGCAATCCCCAAGAATTGTGGGTATGCTACTGCTCTCGTCTAGCTCGTCCGCTGCACGTGCACCTCCCGTCCAGGGCCAACCGTCCGTGCTTTGAACCCCATCCTCCTTTTACTCCCATTATTTATACGGAACACAGAGCTCGGGGCAGCATGAAGACACCTCTGCGAAAGTGATGTTCCAGATCTCCAGAAGAGTTGGCTCCTTGTTGTGCACTCCATGGCAAAATTCTCAATCCAGAAAAGGCAGTTCACGTGACATACCTATCAGCTACCTGGAAAGGAACCTAACTGTTTCCTATAAGCGGGGCACATTTTCCAGGCCATCCATAGGGTTCTGCCCCAAACGTGGCTTCACACACCTGCCACGCCCAGGGGCACATGTCCGTGACCCATACATGTGGTTTGGCTACGGAGAGGGAACCACCAGGTGCATGCCGCTTTCCCTACAGACCACTGCAGGCATTTTGATCAGCGGTCATCACGTTTCTAGCCTATAGCCAGAAACAGACTTCTGCATTCTTTCTGCAGCAACAGGAAGCACCCTGGCATCTGTTGAGAGGCATGAGACTCTTGTCACGCATTGGAGTTGAGCCCACTTTGTTACATTCGCAAAGCTTCCAAAGACCACAGAGATAGAGTGTCCGGGTTGGGAAGGTTCCAGAGGAACCGCTTCATGTTTCCCACAGGCAGGGTGGATTCTGGTCACTAAAGGAGCACTCTCAGGACATCTTGGATCCGAGAGCGGACAACAGAGGGGTCCCGTTACTTAGGAACTGTTTCACGTTAGGACGGTGCACACAGCATCGTCTTCCCTGGGCCGGAGTTCACTGCTTCTGTGCAGCTTCATGTCAAATGCCAGTGCCTCCGCCAACATTTGGTGGAGCAGCCTGTGAAATGACACCGCTTTTGCCTCTGCCACTAGTCTCCTGGTCGAAAGTGTGAACGCAATTTGTGTTTCCAAGTGGGAAGACCCACTACAGAGTTCACTTACCGTACACTGCCGAGTTGGGCACCCAGCCCATGGCCAAGTGCATTTAAAAGGTTTCCATCGTACGGTTTTCAGAATGAGCCGTAAGCGCCCCCTGACGGATCGGAGCCCCCGAGCAACCCGGGTAGCACACTCTTCCCCTAGGTTACACTGTGTTCAAGGACCTAGGGCTCTATGCTTCCTGCAGGGAAAGCCACCTGGTATGCCCATGTTTCCCTGCGACCCACCGCCTCATGAGACTTTCTGAGCTGGAGAGCCAATCAGTTCTCCATGCGGTGGCCAAGGCCCCCTCTGCAATGGACTTGAGGCCACCGTGCCAAGACCTTTTTACCGTGTTCCCTGCTGGGGTCGGAACTGATTAGTGAGAACACTGGACACCTCAAGGCTCACGCTCCAAGGACTTCCCGCATGCAACGAGCAAACACGCACCAAGGGCTTCTTTGTCGCCCAGAGCGAAGAACAAAGCCGGGAATCCCATGTAGAACGAGCACCCTGCAACTTGAGCCGGGAAGGCTTTGTCGTCCCGTCCCCTTGAGCAGCCTTTGCCACACTCCACTTCCAAGGAGCATGTACGAACGAAACGTTTTACCCTCACCGCACTCTACGCCGCAGGCCTCCCTGCGCTCGGTGTGACCTCTGGTTTTGAACGAACCGTCTTGGGTGAAACGCTTTCAGACCCCTCTGTCTCCACAGGGCTTGGTGTTGGAACTCTGCAAGGCTACGCTGCGATGTGCGTCAAACTGATTTCCACAGCCCATCTGTTTATGTGGCCCAGTGGTAGCAAAGCCTTTGAAGGGAAGCGATGCAGCACAGTGTCACAGGATGTATTGGACCAAAGACACCATGTGCTCGCCTGACATCTATCCTGTGCCCAATCCACTGCCTGTGAGATTTTCTTCAACTAGCCTGTCAGGTACACATCCCGTTTACCTTTGTGAGAAACTCCTTGCCTATGCGGTCTGCAAAGCTCTCCTCCCAAATCCCCTTGAGAACCTCGGAGCGTAGCTCTCTCTGTGTGAAGGCCCTTTTGTGTGGCGTGTTGAGAAACGGGGCGCAAGCCTTTCAGAGCCTGCTTGGAAGAACCTGGATGAGCACTGAGCAATCCCCAAGAATTGTGGGTATGCTACTGCTCTCGTCTAGCTCGTCCGCTGCACGTGCACCTCCCGTCCAGGGCCAACCGTCCGTGCTTTGAACCCCATCCTCCTTTTACTCCCATTATTTATACGGAACACAGAGCTCGGGGCAGCATGAAGACACCTCTGCGAAAGTGATGTTCCAGATCTCCAGAAGAGTTGGCTCCTTGTTGTGCACTCCATGGCAAAATTCTCAATCCAGAAAAGGCAGTTCACGTGACATACCTATCAGCTACCTGGAAAGGAACCTAACTGTTTCCTATAAGCGGGGCACATTTTCCAGGCCATCCATAGGGTTCTGCCCCAAACGTGGCTTCACACACCTGCCACGCCCAGGGGCACATGTCCGTGACCCATACATGTGGTTTGGCTACGGAGAGGGAACCACCAGGTGCATGCCGCTTTCCCTACAGACCACTGCAGGCATTTTGATCAGCGGTCATCACGTTTCTAGCCTATAGCCAGAAACAGACTTCTGCATTCTTTCTGCAGCAACAGGAAGCACCCTGGCATCTGTTGAGAGGCATGAGACTCTTGTCACGCATTGGAGTTGAGCCCACTTTGTTACATTCGCAAAGCTTCCAAAGACCACAGAGATAGAGTGTCCGGGTTGGGAAGGTTCCAGAGGA
The DNA here is from genome assembly GCF_964341445.2 of Mesoplodon mirus. NCBI lineage: Eukaryota > Metazoa > Chordata > Mammalia > Artiodactyla > Ziphiidae > Mesoplodon > Mesoplodon mirus. The sequence goes on along the minus strand of NW_028294211.1, from coordinate 35,032 downwards.
ACCGCTTCATGTTTCCCACAGGCAGGGTGGATTCTGGTCACTAAAGGAGCACTCTCAGGACATCTTGGATCCGAGAGCGGACAACAGAGGGGTCCCGTTACTTAGGAACTGTTTCACGTTAGGACGGTGCACACAGCATCGTCTTCCCTGGGCCGGAGTTCACTGCTTCTGTGCAGCTTCATGTCAAATGCCAGTGCCTCCGCCAACATTTGGTGGAGCAGCCTGTGAAATGACACCGCTTTTGCCTCTGCCACTAGTCTCCTGGTCGAAAGTGTGAACGCAATTTGTGTTTCCAAGTGGGAAGACCCACTACAGAGTTCACTTACCGTACACTGCCGAGTTGGGCACCCAGCCCATGGCCAAGTGCATTTAAAAGGTTTCCATCGTACGGTTTTCAGAATGAGCCGTAAGCGCCCCCTGACGGATCGGAGCCCCCGAGCAACCCGGGTAGCACACTCTTCCCCTAGGTTACACTGTGTTCAAGGACCTAGGGCTCTATGCTTCCTGCAGGGAAAGCCACCTGGTATGCCCATGTTTCCCTGCGACCCACCGCCTCATGAGACTTTCTGAGCTGGAGAGCCAATCAGTTCTCCATGCGGTGGCCAAGGCCCCCTCTGCAATGGACTTGAGGCCACCGTGCCAAGACCTTTTTACCGTGTTCCCTGCTGGGGTCGGAACTGATTAGTGAGAACACTGGACACCTCAAGGCTCACGCTCCAAGGACTTCCCGCATGCAACGAGCAAACACGCACCAAGGGCTTCTTTGTCGCCCAGAGCGAAGAACAAAGCCGGGAATCCCATGTAGAACGAGCACCCTGCAACTTGAGCCGGGAAGGCTTTGTCGTCCCGTCCCCTTGAGCAGCCTTTGCCACACTCCACTTCCAAGGAGCATGTACGAACGAAACGTTTTACCCTCACAGCACTCTACGCCGCAGGCCTCCCTGCGCTCGGTGTGACCTCTGGTTTTGAACGAACCGTCTTGGGTGAAACGCTTTCAGACCCCTCTGTCTCCACAGGGCTTGGTGTTGGAACTCTGCAAGGCTACGCTGCGATGTGCGTCAAACTGATTTCCACAGCCCATCTGTTTATGTGGCCCAGTGGTAGCAAAGCCTTTGAAGGGAAGCGATGCAGCACAGTGTCACAGGATGTATTGGACCAAAGACACCATGTGCTCGCCTGACATCTATCCTGTGCCCAATCCACTGCCTGTGAGATTTTCTTCAACTAGCCTGTCAGGTACACATCCCGTTTACCTTTGTGAGAAACTCCTTGCCTATGCGGTCTGCAAAGCTCTCCTCCCAAATCCCCTTGAGAACCTCGGAGCGTAGCTCTCTCTGTGTGAAGGCCCTTTTGTGTGGCGTGTTGAGAAACGGGGCGCAAGCCTTTCAGAGCCTGCTTGGAAGAACCTGGATGAGCACTGAGCAATCCCCAAGAATTGTGGGTATGCTACTGCTCTCGTCTAGCTCGTCCGCTGCACGTGCACCTCCCGTCCAGGGCCAACCGTCCGTGCTTTGAACCCCATCCTCCTTTTACTCCCATTATTTATACGGAACACAGAGCTCGGGGCAGCATGAAGACACCTCTGCGAAAGTGATGTTCCAGATCTCCAGAAGAGTTGGCTCCTTGTTGTGCACTCCATGGCAAAATTCTCAATCCAGAAAAGGCAGTTCACGTGACATACCTATCAGCTACCTGGAAAGGAACCTAACTGTTTCCTATAAGCGGGGCACATTTTCCAGGCCATCCATAGGGTTCTGCCCCAAACGTGGCTTCACACACCTGCCACGCCCAGGGGCACATGTCCGTGACCCATACATGTGGTTTGGCTACGGAGAGGGAACCACCAGGTGCATGCCGCTTTCCCTACAGACCACTGCAGGCATTTTGATCAGCGGTCATCACGTTTCTAGCCTATAGCCAGAAACAGACTTCTGCATTCTTTCTGCAGCAACAGGAAGCACCCTGGCATCTGTTGAGAGGCATGAGACTCTTGTCACGCATTGGAGTTGAGCCCACTTTGTTACATTCGCAAAGCTTCCAAAGACCACAGAGATAGAGTGTCCGGGTTGGGAAGGTTCCAGAGGAACCGCTTCATGTTTCCCACAGGCAGGGTGGATTCTGGTCACTAAAGGAGCACTCTCAGGACATCTTGGATCCGAGAGCGGACAACAGAGGGGTCCCGTTACTTAGGAACTGTTTCACGTTAGGACGGTGCACACAGCATCGTCTTCCCTGGGCCGGAGTTCACTGCTTCTGTGCAGCTTCATGTCAAATGCCAGTGCCTCCGCCAACATTTGGTGGAGCAGCCTGTGAAATGACACCGCTTTTGCCTCTGCCACTAGTCTCCTGGTCGAAAGTGTGAACGCAATTTGTGTTTCCAAGTGGGAAGACCCACTACAGAGTTCACTTACCGTACACTGCCGAGTTGGGCACCCAGCCCATGGCCAAGTGCATTTAAAAGGTTTCCATCGTACGGTTTTCAGAATGAGCCGTAAGCGCCCCCTGACGGATCGGAGCCCCCGAGCAACCCGGGTAGCACACTCTTCCCCTAGGTTACACTGTGTTCAAGGACCTAGGGCTCTATGCTTCCTGCAGGGAAAGCCACCTGGTATGCCCATGTTTCCCTGCGACCCACCGCCTCATGAGACTTTCTGAGCTGGAGAGCCAATCAGTTCTCCATGCGGTGGCCAAGGCCCCCTCTGCAATGGACTTGAGGCCACCGTGCCAAGACCTTTTTACCGTGTTCCCTGCTGGGGTCGGAACTGATTAGTGAGAACACTGGACACCTCAAGGCTCACGCTCCAAGGACTTCCCGCATGCAACGAGCAAACACGCACCAAGGGCTTCTTTGTCGCCCAGAGCGAAGAACAAAGCCGGGAATCCCATGTAGAACGAGCACCCTGCAACTTGAGCCGGGAAGGCTTTGTCGTCCCGTCCCCTTGAGCAGCCTTTGCCACACTCCACTTCCAAGGAGCATGTACGAACGAAACGTTTTACCCTCACAGCACTCTACGCCGCAGGCCTCCCTGCGCTCGGTGTGACCTCTGGTTTTGAACGAACCGTCTTGGGTGAAACGCTTTCAGACCCCTCTGTCTCCACAGGGCTTGGTGTTGGAACTCTGCAAGGCTACGCTGCGATGTGCGTCAAACTGATTTCCACAGCCCATCTGTTTATGTGGCCCAGTGGTAGCAAAGCCTTTGAAGGGAAGCGATGCAGCACAGTGTCACAGGATGTATTGGACCAAAGACACCATGTGCTCGCCTGACATCTATCCTGTGCCCAATCCACTGCCTGTGAGATTTTCTTCAACTAGCCTGTCAGGTACACATCCCGTTTACCTTTGTGAGAAACTCCTTGCCTATGCGGTCTGCAAAGCTCTCCTCCCAAATCCCCTTGAGAACCTCGGAGCGTAGCTCTCTCTGTGTGAAGGCCCTTTTGTGTGGCGTGTTGAGAAACGGGGCGCAAGCCTTTCAGAGCCTGCTTGGAAGAACCTGGATGAGCACTGAGCAATCCCCAAGAATTGTGGGTATGCTACTGCTCTCGTCTAGCTCGTCCGCTGCACGTGCACCTCCCGTCCAGGGCCAACCGTCCGTGCTTTGAACCCCATCCTCCTTTTACTCCCATTATTTATACGGAACACAGAGCTCGGGGCAGCATGAAGACACCTCTGCGAAAGTGATGTTCCAGATCTCCAGAAGAGTTGGCTCCTTGTTGTGCACTCCATGGCAAAATTCTCAATCCAGAAAAGGCAGTTCACGTGACATACCTATCAGCTACCTGGAAAGGAACCTAACTGTTTCCTATAAGCGGGGCACATTTTCCAGGCCATCCATAGGGTTCTGCCCCAAACGTGGCTTCACACACCTGCCACGCCCAGGGGCACATGTCCGTGACCCATACATGTGGTTTGGCTACGGAGAGGGAACCACCAGGTGCATGCCGCTTTCCCTACAGACCACTGCAGGCATTTTGATCAGCGGTCATCACGTTTCTAGCCTATAGCCAGAAACAGACTTCTGCATTCTTTCTGCAGCAACAGGAAGCACCCTGGCATCTGTTGAGAGGCATGAGACTCTTGTCACGCATTGGAGTTGAGCCCACTTTGTTACATTCGCAAAGCTTCCAAAGACCACAGAGATAGAGTGTCCGGGTTGGGAAGGTTCCAGAGGAACCGCTTCATGTTTCCCACAGGCAGGGTGGATTCTGGTCACTAAAGGAGCACTCTCAGGACATCTTGGATCCGAGAGCGGACAACAGAGGGGTCCCGTTACTTAGGAACTGTTTCACGTTAGGACGGTGCACACAGCATCGTCTTCCCTGGGCCGGAGTTCACTGCTTCTGTGCAGCTTCATGTCAAATGCCAGTGCCTCCGCCAACATTTGGTGGAGCAGCCTGTGAAATGACACCGCTTTTGCCTCTGCCACTAGTCTCCTGGTCGAAAGTGTGAACGCAATTTGTGTTTCCAAGTGGGAAGACCCACTACAGAGTTCACTTACCGTACACTGCCGAGTTGGGCACCCAGCCCATGGCCAAGTGCATTTAAAAGGTTTCCATCGTACGGTTTTCAGAATGAGCCGTAAGCGCCCCCTGACGGATCGGAGCCCCCGAGCAACCCGGGTAGCACACTCTTCCCCTAGGTTACACTGTGTTCAAGGACCTAGGGCTCTATGCTTCCTGCAGGGAAAGCCACCTGGTATGCCCATGTTTCCCTGCGACCCACCGCCTCATGAGACTTTCTGAGCTGGAGAGCCAATCAGTTCTCCATGCGGTGGCCAAGGCCCCCTCTGCAATGGACTTGAGGCCACCGTGCCAAGACCTTTTTACCGTGTTCCCTGCTGGGGTCGGAACTGATTAGTGAGAACACTGGACACCTCAAGGCTCACGCTCCAAGGACTTCCCGCATGCAACGAGCAAACACGCACCAAGGGCTTCTTTGTCGCCCAGAGCGAAGAACAAAGCCGGGAATCCCATGTAGAACGAGCACCCTGCAACTTGAGCCGGGAAGGCTTTGTCGTCCCGTCCCCTTGAGCAGCCTTTGCCACACTCCACTTCCAAGGAGCATGTACGAACGAAACGTTTTACCCTCACAGCACTCTACGCCGCAGGCCTCCCTGCGCTCGGTGTGACCTCTGGTTTTGAACGAACCGTCTTGGGTGAAACGCTTTCAGACCCCTCTGTCTCCACAGGGCTTGGTGTTGGAACTCTGCAAGGCTACGCTGCGATGTGCGTCAAACTGATTTCCACAGCCCATCTGTTTATGTGGCCCAGTGGTAGCAAAGCCTTTGAAGGGAAGCGATGCAGCACAGTGTCACAGGATGTATTGGACCAAAGACACCATGTGCTCGCCTGACATCTATCCTGTGCCCAATCCACTGCCTGTGAGATTTTCTTCAACTAGCCTGTCAGGTACACATCCCGTTTACCTTTGTGAGAAACTCCTTGCCTATGCGGTCTGCAAAGCTCTCCTCCCAAATCCCCTTGAGAACCTCGGAGCGTAGCTCTCTCTGTGTGAAGGCCCTTTTGTGTGGCGTGTTGAGAAACGGGGCGCAAGCCTTTCAGAGCCTGCTTGGAAGAACCTGGATGAGCACTGAGCAATCCCCAAGAATTGTGGGTATGCTACTGCTCTCGTCTAGCTCGTCCGCTGCACGTGCACCTCCCGTCCAGGGCCAACCGTCCGTGCTTTGAACCCCATCCTCCTTTTACTCCCATTATTTATACGGAACACAGAGCTCGGGGCAGCATGAAGACACCTCTGCGAAAGTGATGTTCCAGATCTCCAGAAGAGTTGGCTCCTTGTTGTGCACTCCATGGCAAAATTCTCAATCCAGAAAAGGCAGTTCACGTGACATACCTATCAGCTACCTGGAAAGGAACCTAACTGTTTCCTATAAGCGGGGCACATTTTCCAGGCCATCCATAGGGTTCTGCCCCAAACGTGGCTTCACACACCTGCCACGCCCAGGGGCACATGTCCGTGACCCATACATGTGGTTTGGCTACGGAGAGGGAACCACCAGGTGCATGCCGCTTTCCCTACAGACCACTGCAGGCATTTTGATCAGCGGTCATCACGTTTCTAGCCTATAGCCAGAAACAGACTTCTGCATTCTTTCTGCAGCAACAGGAAGCACCCTGGCATCTGTTGAGAGGCATGAGACTCTTGTCACGCATTGGAGTTGAGCCCACTTTGTTACATTCGCAAAGCTTCCAAAGACCACAGAGATAGAGTGTCCGGGTTGGGAAGGTTCCAGAGGAACCGCTTCATGTTTCCCACAGGCAGGGTGGATTCTGGTCACTAAAGGAGCACTCTCAGGACATCTTGGATCCGAGAGCGGACAACAGAGGGGTCCCGTTACTTAGGAACTGTTTCACGTTAGGACGGTGCACACAGCATCGTCTTCCCTGGGCCGGAGTTCACTGCTTCTGTGCAGCTTCATGTCAAATGCCAGTGCCTCCGCCAACATTTGGTGGAGCAGCCTGTGAAATGACACCGCTTTTGCCTCTGCCACTAGTCTCCTGGTCGAAAGTGTGAACGCAATTTGTGTTTCCAAGTGGGAAGACCCACTACAGAGTTCACTTACCGTACACTGCCGAGTTGGGCACCCAGCCCATGGCCAAGTGCATTTAAAAGGTTTCCATCGTACGGTTTTCAGAATGAGCCGTAAGCGCCCCCTGACGGATCGGAGCCCCCGAGCAACCCGGGTAGCACACTCTTCCCCTAGGTTACACTGTGTTCAAGGACCTAGGGCTCTATGCTTCCTGCAGGGAAAGCCACCTGGTATGCCCATGTTTCCCTGCGACCCACCGCCTCATGAGACTTTCTGAGCTGGAGAGCCAATCAGTTCTCCATGCGGTGGCCAAGGCCCCCTCTGCAATGGACTTGAGGCCACCGTGCCAAGACCTTTTTACCGTGTTCCCTGCTGGGGTCGGAACTGATTAGTGAGAACACTGGACACCTCAAGGCTCACGCTCCAAGGACTTCCCGCATGCAACGAGCAAACACGCACCAAGGGCTTCTTTGTCGCCCAGAGCGAAGAACAAAGCCGGGAATCCCATGTAGAACGAGCACCCTGCAACTTGAGCCGGGAAGGCTTTGTCGTCCCGTCCCCTTGAGCAGCCTTTGCCACACTCCACTTCCAAGGAGCATGTACGAACGAAACGTTTTACCCTCACAGCACTCTACGCCGCAGGCCTCCCTGCGCTCGGTGTGACCTCTGGTTTTGAACGAACCGTCTTGGGTGAAACGCTTTCAGACCCCTCTGTCTCCACAGGGCTTGGTGTTGGAACTCTGCAAGGCTACGCTGCGATGTGCGTCAAACTGATTTCCACAGCCCATCTGTTTATGTGGCCCAGTGGTAGCAAAGCCTTTGAAGGGAAGCGATGCAGCACAGTGTCACAGGATGTATTGGACCAAAGACACCATGTGCTCGCCTGACATCTATCCTGTGCCCAATCCACTGCCTGTGAGATTTTCTTCAACTAGCCTGTCAGGTACACATCCCGTTTACCTTTGTGAGAAACTCCTTGCCTATGCGGTCTGCAAAGCTCTCCTCCCAAATCCCCTTGAGAACCTCGGAGCGTAGCTCTCTCTGTGTGAAGGCCCTTTTGTGTGGCGTGTTGAGAAACGGGGCGCAAGCCTTTCAGAGCCTGCTTGGAAGAACCTGGATGAGCACTGAGCAATCCCCAAGAATTGTGGGTATGCTACTGCTCTCGTCTAGCTCGTCCGCTGCACGTGCACCTCCCGTCCAGGGCCAACCGTCCGTGCTTTGAACCCCATCCTCCTTTTACTCCCATTATTTATACGGAACACAGAGCTCGGGGCAGCATGAAGACACCTCTGCGAAAGTGATGTTCCAGATCTCCAGAAGAGTTGGCTCCTTGTTGTGCACTCCATGGCAAAATTCTCAATCCAGAAAAGGCAGTTCACGTGACATACCTATCAGCTACCTGGAAAGGAACCTAACTGTTTCCTATAAGCGGGGCACATTTTCCAGGCCATCCATAGGGTTCTGCCCCAAACGTGGCTTCACACACCTGCCACGCCCAGGGGCACATGTCCGTGACCCATACATGTGGTTTGGCTACGGAGAGGGAACCACCAGGTGCATGCCGCTTTCCCTACAGACCACTGCAGGCATTTTGATCAGCGGTCATCACGTTTCTAGCCTATAGCCAGAAACAGACTTCTGCATTCTTTCTGCAGCAACAGGAAGCACCCTGGCATCTGTTGAGAGGCATGAGACTCTTGTCACGCATTGGAGTTGAGCCCACTTTGTTACATTCGCAAAGCTTCCAAAGACCACAGAGATAGAGTGTCCGGGTTGGGAAGGTTCCAGAGGAACCGCTTCATGTTTCCCACAGGCAGGGTGGATTCTGGTCACTAAAGGAGCACTCTCAGGACATCTTGGATCCGAGAGCGGACAACAGAGGGGTCCCGTTACTTAGGAACTGTTTCACGTTAGGACGGTGCACACAGCATCGTCTTCCCTGGGCCGGAGTTCACTGCTTCTGTGCAGCTTCATGTCAAATGCCAGTGCCTCCGCCAACATTTGGTGGAGCAGCCTGTGAAATGACACCGCTTTTGCCTCTGCCACTAGTCTCCTGGTCGAAAGTGTGAACGCAATTTGTGTTTCCAAGTGGGAAGACCCACTACAGAGTTCACTTACCGTACACTGCCGAGTTGGGCACCCAGCCCATGGCCAAGTGCATTTAAAAGGTTTCCATCGTACGGTTTTCAGAATGAGCCGTAAGCGCCCCCTGACGGATCGGAGCCCCCGAGCAACCCGGGTAGCACACTCTTCCCCTAGGTTACACTGTGTTCAAGGACCTAGGGCTCTATGCTTCCTGCAGGGAAAGCCACCTGGTATGCCCATGTTTCCCTGCGACCCACCGCCTCATGAGACTTTCTGAGCTGGAGAGCCAATCAGTTCTCCATGCGGTGGCCAAGGCCCCCTCTGCAATGGACTTGAGGCCACCGTGCCAAGACCTTTTTACCGTGTTCCCTGCTGGGGTCGGAACTGATTAGTGAGAACACTGGACACCTCAAGGCTCACGCTCCAAGGACTTCCCGCATGCAACGAGCAAACACGCACCAAGGGCTTCTTTGTCGCCCAGAGCGAAGAACAAAGCCGGGAATCCCATGTAGAACGAGCACCCTGCAACTTGAGCCGGGAAGGCTTTGTCGTCCCGTCCCCTTGAGCAGCCTTTGCCACACTCCACTTCCAAGGAGCATGTACGAACGAAACGTTTTACCCTCACAGCACTCTACGCCGCAGGCCTCCCTGCGCTCGGTGTGACCTCTGGTTTTGAACGAACCGTCTTGGGTGAAACGCTTTCAGACCCCTCTGTCTCCACAGGGCTTGGTGTTGGAACTCTGCAAGGCTACGCTGCGATGTGCGTCAAACTGATTTCCACAGCCCATCTGTTTATGTGGCCCAGTGGTAGCAAAGCCTTTGAAGGGAAGCGATGCAGCACAGTGTCACAGGATGTATTGGACCAAAGACACCATGTGCTCGCCTGACATCTATCCTGTGCCCAATCCACTGCCTGTGAGATTTTCTTCAACTAGCCTGTCAGGTACACATCCCGTTTACCTTTGTGAGAAACTCCTTGCCTATGCGGTCTGCAAAGCTCTCCTCCCAAATCCCCTTGAGAACCTCGGAGCGTAGCTCTCTCTGTGTGAAGGCCCTTTTGTGTGGCGTGTTGAGAAACGGGGCGCAAGCCTTTCAGAGCCTGCTTGGAAGAACCTGGATGAGCACTGAGCAATCCCCAAGAATTGTGGGTATGCTACTGCTCTCGTCTAGCTCGTCCGCTGCACGTGCACCTCCCGTCCAGGGCCAACCGTCCGTGCTTTGAACCCCATCCTCCTTTTACTCCCATTATTTATACGGAACACAGAGCTCGGGGCAGCATGAAGACACCTCTGCGAAAGTGATGTTCCAGATCTCCAGAAGAGTTGGCTCCTTGTTGTGCACTCCATGGCAAAATTCTCAATCCAGAAAAGGCAGTTCACGTGACATACCTATCAGCTACCTGGAAAGGAACCTAACTGTTTCCTATAAGCGGGGCACATTTTCCAGGCCATCCATAGGGTTCTGCCCCAAACGTGGCTTCACACACCTGCCACGCCCAGGGGCACATGTCCGTGACCCATACATGTGGTTTGGCTACGGAGAGGGAACCACCAGGTGCATGCCGCTTTCCCTACAGACCACTGCAGGCATTTTGATCAGCGGTCATCACGTTTCTAGCCTATAGCCAGAAACAGACTTCTGCATTCTTTCTGCAGCAACAGGAAGCACCCTGGCATCTGTTGAGAGGCATGAGACTCTTGTCACGCATTGGAGTTGAGCCCACTTTGTTACATTCGCAAAGCTTCCAAAGACCACAGAGATAGAGTGTCCGGGTTGGGAAGGTTCCAGAGGAACCGCTTCATGTTTCCCACAGGCAGGGTGGATTCTGGTCACTAAAGGAGCACTCTCAGGACATCTTGGATCCGAGAGCGGACAACAGAGGGGTCCCGTTACTTAGGAACTGTTTCACGTTAGGACGGTGCACACAGCATCGTCTTCCCTGGGCCGGAGTTCACTGCTTCTGTGCAGCTTCATGTCAAATGCCAGTGCCTCCGCCAACATTTGGTGGAGCAGCCTGTGAAATGACACCGCTTTTGCCTCTGCCACTAGTCTCCTGGTCGAAAGTGTGAACGCAATTTGTGTTTCCAAGTGGGAAGACCCACTACAGAGTTCACTTACCGTACACTGCCGAGTTGGGCACCCAGCCCATGGCCAAGTGCATTTAAAAGGTTTCCATCGTACGGTTTTCAGAATGAGCCGTAAGCGCCCCCTGACGGATCGGAGCCCCCGAGCAACCCGGGTAGCACACTCTTCCCCTAGGTTACACTGTGTTCAAGGACCTAGGGCTCTATGCTTCCTGCAGGGAAAGCCACCTGGTATGCCCATGTTTCCCTGCGACCCACCGCCTCATGAGACTTTCTGAGCTGGAGAGCCAATCAGTTCTCCATGCGGTGGCCAAGGCCCCCTCTGCAATGGACTTGAGGCCACCGTGCCAAGACCTTTTTACCGTGTTCCCTGCTGGGGTCGGAACTGATTAGTGAGAACACTGGACACCTCAAGGCTCACGCTCCAAGGACTTCCCGCATGCAACGAGCAAACACGCACCAAGGGCTTCTTTGTCGCCCAGAGCGAAGAACAAAGCCGGGAATCCCATGTAGAACGAGCACCCTGCAACTTGAGCCGGGAAGGCTTTGTCGTCCCGTCCCCTTGAGCAGCCTTTGCCACACTCCACTTCCAAGGAGCATGTACGAACGAAACGTTTTACCCTCACAGCACTCTACGCCGCAGGCCTCCCTGCGCTCGGTGTGACCTCTGGTTTTGAACGAACCGTCTTGGGTGAAACGCTTTCAGACCCCTCTGTCTCCACAGGGCTTGGTGTTGGAACTCTGCAAGGCTACGCTGCGATGTGCGTCAAACTGATTTCCACAGCCCATCTGTTTATGTGGCCCAGTGGTAGCAAAGCCTTTGAAGGGAAGCGATGCAGCACAGTGTCACAGGATGTATTGGACCAAAGACACCATGTGCTCGCCTGACATCTATCCTGTGCCCAATCCACTGCCTGTGAGATTTTCTTCAACTAGCCTGTCAGGTACACATCCCGTTTACCTTTGTGAGAAACTCCTTGCCTATGCGGTCTGCAAAGCTCTCCTCCCAAATCCCCTTGAGAACCTCGGAGCGTAGCTCTCTCTGTGTGAAGGCCCTTTTGTGTGGCGTGTTGAGAAACGGGGCGCAAGCCTTTCAGAGCCTGCTTGGAAGAACCTGGATGAGCACTGAGCAATCCCCAAGAATTGTGGGTATGCTACTGCTCTCGTCTAGCTCGTCCGCTGCACGTGCACCTCCCGTCCAGGGCCAACCGTCCGTGCTTTGAACCCCATCCTCCTTTTACTCCCATTATTTATACGGAACACAGAGCTCGGGGCAGCATGAAGACACCACTGCGAAAGTGATGTTCCAGATCTCCAGAAGAGTTGGCTCCTTGTTGTGCACTCCATGGCAAAATTCTCAATCCAGAAAAGGCAGTTCACGTGACATACCTATCAGCTACCTGGAAAGGAACCTAACTGTTTCCTATAAGCGGGGCACATTTTCCAGGCCATCCATAGGGTTCTGCCCCAAACGTGGCTTCACACACCTGCCACGCCCAGGGGCACATGTCCGTGACCCATACATGTGGTTTGGCTACGGAGAGGGAACCACCAGGTGCATGCCGCTTTCCCTACAGACCACTGCAGGCATTTTGATCAGCGGTCATCACGTTTCTAGCCTATAGCCAGAAACAGACTTCTGCATTCTTTCTGCAGCAACAGGAAGCACCCTGGCATCTGTTGAGAGGCATGAGACTCTTGTCACGCATTGGAGTTGAGCCCACTTTGTTACATTCGCAAAGCTTCCAAAGACCACAGAGATAGAGTGTCCGGGTTGGGAAGGTTCCAGAGGAACCGCTTCATGTTTCCCACAGGCAGGGTGGATTCTGGTCACTAAAGGAGCACTCTCAGGACATCTTGGATCCGAGAGCGGACAACAGAGGGGTCCCGTTACTTAGGAACTGTTTCACGTTAGGACGGTGCACACAGCATCGTCTTCCCTGGGCCGGAGTTCACTGCTTCTGTGCAGCTTCATGTCAAATGCCAGTGCCTCCGCCAACATTTGGTGGAGCAGCCTGTGAAATGACACCGCTTTTGCCTCTGCCACTAGTCTCCTGGTCGAAAGTGTGAACGCAATTTGTGTTTCCAAGTGGGAAGACCCACTACAGAGTTCACTTACCGTACACTGCCGAGTTGGGCACCCAGCCCATGGCCAAGTGCATTTAAAAGGTTTCCATCGTACGGTTTTCAGAATGAGCCGTAAGCGCCCCCTGACGGATCGGAGCCCCCGAGCATCCCGGGTAGCACACTCTTCCCCTAGGTTACACTGTGTTCAAGGACCTAGGGCTCTATGCTTCCTGCAGGGAAAGCCACCTGGTATGCCCATGTTTCCCTGCGACCCACCGCCTCATGAGACTTTCTGAGCTGGAGAGCCAATCAGTTCTCCATGCGGTGGCCAAGGCCCCCTCTGCAATGGACTTGAGGCCACCGTGCCAAGACCTTTTTACCGTGTTCCCTGCTGGGGTCGGAACTGATTAGTGAGAACACTGGACACCTCAAGGCTCACGCTCCAAGGACTTCCCGCATGCAACGAGCAAACACGCACCAAGGGCTTCTTTGTCGCCCAGAGCGAAGAACAAAGCCGGGAATCCCATGTAGAACGAGCACCCTGCAACTTGAGCCGGGAAGGCTTTGTCGTCCCGTCCCCTTGAGCAGCCTTTGCCACACTCCACTTCCAAGGAGCATGTACGAACGAAACGTTTTACCCTCACAGCACTCTACGCCGCAGGCCTCCCTGCGCTCGGTGTGACCTCTGGTTTTGAACGAACCGTCTTGGGTGAAACGCTTTCAGACCCCTCTGTCTCCACAGGGCTTGGTGTTGGAACTCTGCAAGGCTACGCTGCGATGTGCGTCAAACTGATTTCCACAGCCCATCTGTTTATGTGGCCCAGTGGTAGCAAAGCCTTTGAAGGGAAGCGATGCAGCACAGTGTCACAGGATGTATTGGACCAAAGACACCATGTGCTCGCCTGACATCTATCCTGTGCCCAATCCACTGCCTGTGAGATTTTCTTCAACTAGCCTGTCAGGTACACATCCCGTTTACCTTTGTGAGAAACTCCTTGCCTATGCGGTCTGCAAAGCTCTCCTCCCAAATCCCCTTGAGAACCTCGGAGCGTAGCTCTCTCTGTGTGAAGGCCCTTTTGTGTGGCGTGTTGAGAAACGGGGCGCAAGCCTTTCAGAGCCTGCTTGGAAGAACCTGGATGAGCACTGAGCAATCCCCAAGAATTGTGGGTATGCTACTGCTCTCGTCTAGCTCGTCCGCTGCACGTGCACCTCCCGTCCAGGGCCAACCGTCCGTGCTTTGAACCCCATCCTCCTTTTACTCCCATTATTTATACGGAACACAGAGCTCGGGGCAGCATGAAGACACCTCTGCGAAAGTGATGTTCCAGATCTCCAGAAGAGTTGGCTCCTTGTTGTGCACTCCATGGCAAAATTCTCAATCCAGAAAAGGCAGTTCACGTGACATACCTATCAGCTACCTGGAAAGGAACCTAACTGTTTCCTATAAGCGGGGCACATTTTCCAGGCCATCCATAGGGTTCTGCCCCAAACGTGGCTTCACACACCTGCCACGCCCAGGGGCACATGTCCGTGACCCATACATGTGGTTTGGCTACGGAGAGGAAACCACCAGGTGCATGCCGCTTTCCCTACAGACCACTGCAGGCATTTTGATCAGCGGTCATCACGTTTCTAGCCTATAGCCAGAAACAGACTTCTGCATTCTTTCTGCAGCAACAGGAAGCACCCTGGCATCTGTTGAGAGGCATGAGACTCTTGTCACGCATTGGAGTTGAGCCCACTTTGTTACATTCGCAAAGCTTCCAAAGACCACAGAGATAGAGTGTCCGGGTTGGGAAGGTTCCAGAGGAACCGCTTCATGTTTCCCACAGGCAGGGTGGATTCTGGTCACTAAAGGAGCACTCTCAGGACATCTTGGATCCGAGAGCGGACAACAGAGGGGTCCCGTTACTTAGGAACTGTTTCACGTTAGGACGGTGCACACAGCATCGTCTTCCCTGGGCCGGAGTTCACTGCTTCTGTGCAGCTTCATGTCAAATGCCAGTGCCTCCGCCAACATTTGGTGGAGCAGCCTGTGAAATGACACCGCTTTTGCCTCTGCCACTAGTCTCCTGGTCGAAAGTGTGAACGCAATTTGTGTTTCCAAGTGGGAAGACCCACTACAGAGTTCACTTACCGTACACTGCCGAGTTGGGCACCCAGCCCATGGCCAAGTGCATTTAAAAGGTTTCCATCGTACGGTTTTCAGAATGAGCCGTAAGCGCCCCCTGACGGATCGGAGCCCCCGAGCAACCCGGGTAGCACACTCTTCCCCTAGGTTACACTGTGTTCAAGGACCTAGGGCTCTATGCTTCCTGCAGGGAAAGCCACCTGGTATGCCCATGTTTCCCTGCGACCCACCGCCTCATGAGACTTTCTGAGCTGGAGAGCCAATCAGTTCTCCATGCGGTGGCCAAGGCCCCCTCTGCAATGGACTTGAGGCCACCGTGCCAAGACCTTTTTACCGTGTTCCCTGCTGGGGTCGGAACTGATTAGTGAGAACACTGGACACCTCAAGGCTCACGCTCCAAGGACTTCCCGCATGCAACGAGCAAACACGCACCAAGGGCTTCTTTGTCGCCCAGAGCGAAGAACAAAGCCGGGAATCCCATGTAGAACGAGCACCCTGCAACTTGAGCCGGGAAGGCTTTGTCGTCCCGTCCCCTTGAGCAGCCTTTGCCACACTCCACTTCCAAGGAGCATGTACGAACGAAACGTTTTACCCTCACAGCACTCTACGCCGCAGGCCTCCCTGCGCTCGGTGTGACCTCTGGTTTTGAACGAACCGTCTTGGGTGAAACGCTTTCAGACCCCTCTGTCTCCACAGGGCTTGGTGTTGGAACTCTGCAAGGCTACGCTGCGATGTGCGTCAAACTGATTTCCACAGCCCATCTGTTTATGTGGCCCAGTGGTAGCAAAGCCTTTGAAGGGAAGCGATGCAGCACAGTGTCACAGGATGTATTGGACCAAAGACACCATGTGCTCGCCTGACATCTATCCTGTGCCCAATCCACTGCCTGTGAGATTTTCTTCAACTAGCCTGTCAGGTACACATCCCGTTTACCTTTGTGAGAAACTCCTTGCCTATGCGGTCTGCAAAGCTCTCCTCCCAAATCCCCTTGAGAACCTCGGAGCGTAGCTCTCTCTGTGTGAAGGCCCTTTTGTGTGGCGTGTTGAGAAACGGGGCGCAAGCCTTTCAGAGCCTGCTTGGAAGAACCTGGATGAGCACTGAGCAATCCCCAAGAATTGTGGGTATGCTACTGCTCTCGTCTAGCTCGTCCGCTGCACGTGCACCTCCCGTCCAGGGCCAACCGTCCGTGCTTTGAACCCCATCCTCCTTTTACTCCCATTATTTATACGGAACACAGAGCTCGGGGCAGCATGAAGACACCTCTGCGAAAGTGATGTTCCAGATCTCCAGAAGAGTTGGCTCCTTGTTGTGCACTCCATGGCAAAATTCTCAATCCAGAAAAGGCAGTTCACGTGACATACCTATCAGCTACCTGGAAAGGAACCTAACTGTTTCCTATAAGCGGGGCACATTTTCCAGGCCATCCATAGGGTTCTGCCCCAAACGTGGCTTCACACACCTGCCACGCCCAGGGGCACATGTCCGTGACCCATACATGTGGTTTGGCTACGGAGAGGAAACCACCAGGTGCATGCCGCTTTCCCTACAGACCACTGCAGGCATTTTGATCAGCGGTCATCACGTTTCTAGCCTATAGCCAGAAACAGACTTCTGCATTCTTTCTGCAGCAACAGGAAGCACCCTGGCATCTGTTGAGAGGCATGAGACTCTTGTCACGCATTGGAGTTGAGCCCACTTTGTTACATTCGCAAAGCTTCCAAAGACCACAGAGATAGAGTGTCCGGGTTGGGAAGGTTCCAGAGGAACCGCTTCATGTTTCCCACAGGCAGGGTGGATTCTGGTCACTAAAGGAGCACTCTCAGGACATCTTGGATCCGAGAGCGGACAACAGAGGGGTCCCGTTACTTAGGAACTGTTTCATGTTAGGACGGTGCACACAGCATCGTCTTCCCTGGGCCGGAGTTCACTGCTTCTGTGCAGCTTCATGTCAAATGCCAGTGCCTCCGCCAACATTTGGTGGAGCAGCCTGTGAAATGACACCGCTTTTGCCTCTGCCACTAGTCTCCTGGTCGAAAGTGTGAACGCAATTTGTGTTTCCAAGTGGGAAGACCCACTACAGAGTTCACTTACCGTACACTGCCGAGTTGGGCACCCAGCCCATGGCCAAGTGCATTTAAAAGGTTTCCATCGTACGGTTTTCAGAATGAGCCGTAAGCGCCCCCTGACGGATCGGAGCCCCCGAGCATCCCGGGTAGCACACTCTTCCCCTAGGTTACACTGTGTTCAAGAACCTAGGGCTCTATGCTTCCTGCAGGGAAAGCCACCTGGTATGCCCATGTTTCCCTGCGACCCACCGCCTCATGAGACTTTCTGAGCTGGAGAGCCAATCAGTTCTCCATGCGGTGGCCAAGGCCCCCTCTGCAATGGACTTGAGGCCACCGTGCCAAGACCTTTTTACCGTGTTCCCTGCTGGGGTCGGAACTGATTAGTGAGAACACTGGACACCTCAAGGCTCACGCTCCAAGGACTTCCCGCATGCAACGAGCAAACACGCACCAAGGGCTTCTTTGTCGCCCAGAGCGAAGAACAAAGCCGGGAATCCCATGTAGAACGAGCACCCTGCAACTTGAGCCGGGAAGGCTTTGTCGTCCCGTCCCCTTGAGCAGCCTTTGCCACACTCCACTTCCAAGGAGCATGTACGAACGAAACGTTTTACCCTCACAGCACTCTACGCCGCAGGCCTCCCTGCGCTCGGTGTGACCTCTGGTTTTGAACGAACCGTCTTGGGTGAAACGCTTTCAGACCCCTCTGTCTCCACAGGGCTTGGTGTTGGAACTCTGCAAGGCTACGCTGCGATGTGCGTCAAACTGATTTCCACAGCCCATCTGTTTATGTGGCCCAGTGGTAGCAAAGCCTTTGAAGGGAAGCGATGCAGCACAGTGTCACAGGATGTATTGGACCAAAGACACCATGTGCTCGCCTGACATCTATCCTGTGCCCAATCCACTGCCTGTGAGATTTTCTTCAACTAGCCTGTCAGGTACACATCCCGTTTACCTTTGTGAGAAACTCCTTGCCTATGCGGTCTGCAAAGCTCTCCTCCCAAATCCCCTTGAGAACCTCGGAGCGTAGCTCTCTCTGTGTGAAGGCCCTTTTGTGTGGCGTGTTGAGAAACGGGGCGCAAGCCTTTCAGAGCCTGCTTGGAAGAACCTGGATGAGCACTGAGCAATCCCCAAGAATTGTGGGTATGCTACTGCTCTCGTCTAGCTCGTCCGCTGCACGTGCACCTCCCGTCCAGGGCCAACCGTCCGTGCTTTGAACCCCATCCTCCTTTTACTCCCATTATTTATACGGAACACAGAGCTCGGGGCAGCATGAAGACACCTCTGCGAAAGTGATGTTCCAGATCTCCAGAAGAGTTGGCTCCTTGTTGTGCACTCCATGGCAAAATTCTCAATCCAGAAAAGGCAGTTCACGTGACATACCTATCAGCTACCTGGAAAGGAACCTAACTGTTTCCTATAAGCGGGGCACATTTTCCAGGCCATCCATAGGGTTCTGCCCCAAACGTGGCTTCACACACCTGCCACGCCCAGGGGCACATGTCCGTGACCCATACATGTGGTTTGGCTACGGAGAGGAAACCACCAGGTGCATGCCGCTTTCCCTACAGACCACTGCAGGCATTTTGATCAGCGGTCATCACGTTTCTAGCCTATAGCCAGAAACAGACTTCTGCATTCTTTCTGCAGCAACAGGAAGCACCCTGGCATCTGTTGAGAGGCATGAGACTCTTGTCACGCATTGGAGTTGAGCCCACTTTGTTACATTCGCAAAGCTTCCAAAGACCACAGAGATAGAGTGTCCGGGTTGGGAAGGTTCCAGAGGAACCGCTTCATGTTTCCCACAGGCAGGGTGGATTCTGGTCACTAAAGGAGCACTCTCAGGACATCTTGGATCCGAGAGCGGACAACAGAGGGGTCCCGTTACTTAGGAACTGTTTCATGTTAGGACGGTGCACACAGCATCGTCTTCCCTGGGCCGGAGTTCACTGCTTCTGTGCAGCTTCATGTCAAATGCCAGTGCCTCCGCCAACATTTGGTGGAGCAGCCTGTGAAATGACACCGCTTTTGCCTCTGCCACTAGTCTCCTGGTCGAAAGTGTGAACGCAATTTGTGTTTCCAAGTGGGAAGACCCACTACAGAGTTCACTTACCGTACACTGCCGAGTTGGGCACCCAGCCCATGGCCAAGTGCATTTAAAAGGTTTCCATCGTACGGTTTTCAGAATGAGCCGTAAGCGCCCCCTGACGGATCGGAGCCCCCGAGCAACCCGGGTAGCACACTCTTCCCCTAGGTTACACTGTGTTCAAGAACCTAGGGCTCTATGCTTCCTGCAGGGAAAGCCACCTGGTATGCCCATGTTTCCCTGCGACCCACCGCCTCATGAGACTTTCTGAGCTGGAGAGCCAATCAGTTCTCCATGCGGTGGCCAAGGCCCCCTCTGCAATGGACTTGAGGCCACCGTGCCAAGACCTTTTTACCGTGTTCCCTGCTGGGGTCGGAACTGATTAGTGAGAACACTGGACACCTCAAGGCTCACGCTCCAAGGACTTCCCGCATGCAACGAGCAAACACGCACCAAGGGCTTCTTTGTCGCCCAGAGCGAAGAACAAAGCCGGGAATCCCATGTAGAACGAGCACCCTGCAACTTGAGCCGGGAAGGCTTTGTCGTCCCGTCCCCTTGAGCAGCCTTTGCCACACTCCACTTCCAAGGAGCATGTACGAACGAAACGTTTTACCCTCACAGCACTCTACGCCGCAGGCCTCCCTGCGCTCGGTGTGACCTCTGGTTTTGAACGAACCGTCTTGGGTGAAACGCTTTCAGACCCCTCTGTCTCCACAGGGCTTGGTGTTGGAACTCTGCAAGGCTACGCTGCGATGTGCGTCAAACTGATTTCCACAGCCCATCTGTTTATGTGGCCCAGTGGTAGCAAAGCCTTTGAAGGGAAGCGATGCAGCACAGTGTCACAGGATGTATTGGACCAAAGACACCATGTGCTCGCCTGACATCTATCCTGTGCCCAATCCACTGCCTGTGAGATTTTCTTCAACTAGCCTGTCAGGTACACATCCCGTTTACCTTTGTGAGAAACTCCTTGCCTATGCGGTCTGCAAAGCTCTCCTCCCAAATCCCCTTGAGAACCTCGGAGCGTAGCTCTCTCTGTGTGAAGGCCCTTTTGTGTGGCGTGTTGAGAAACGGGGCGCAAGCCTTTCAGAGCCTGCTTGGAAGAACCTGGATGAGCACTGAGCAATCCCCAAGAATTGTGGGTATGCTACTGCTCTCGTCTAGCTCGTCCGCTGCACGTGCACCTCCCGTCCAGGGCCAACCGTCCGTGCTTTGAACCCCATCCTCCTTTTACTCCCATTATTTATACGGAACACAGAGCTCGGGGCAGCATGAAGACACCTCTGCGAAAGTGATGTTCCAGATCTCCAGAAGAGTTGGCTCCTTGTTGTGCACTCCATGGCAAAATTCTCAATCCAGAAAAGGCAGTTCACGTGACATACCTATCAGCTACCTGGAAAGGAACCTAACTGTTTCCTATAAGCGGGGCACATTTTCCAGGCCATCCATAGGGTTCTGCCCCAAACGTGGCTTCACACACCTGCCACGCCCAGGGGCACATGTCCGTGACCCATACATGTGGTTTGGCTACGGAGAGGAAACCACCAGGTGCATGCCGCTTTCCCTACAGACCACTGCAGGCATTTTGATCAGCGGTCATCACGTTTCTAGCCTATAGCCAGAAACAGACTTCTGCATTCTTTCTGCAGCAACAGGAAGCACCCTGGCATCTGTTGAGAGGCATGAGACTCTTGTCACGCATTGGAGTTGAGCCCACTTTGTTACATTCGCAAAGCTTCCAAAGACCACAGAGATAGAGTGTCCGGGTTGGGAAGGTTCCAGAGGAACCGCTTCATGTTTCCCACAGGCAGGGTGGATTCTGGTCACTAAAGGAGCACTCTCAGGACATCTTGGATCCGAGAGCGGACAACAGAGGGGTCCCGTTACTTAGGAACTGTTTCATGTTAGGACGGTGCACACAGCATCGTCTTCCCTGGGCCGGAGTTCACTGCTTCTGTGCAGCTTCATGTCAAATGCCAGTGCCTCCGCCAACATTTGGTGGAGCAGCCTGTGAAATGACACCGCTTTTGCCTCTGCCACTAGTCTCCTGGTCGAAAGTGTGAACGCAATTTGTGTTTCCAAGTGGGAAGACCCACTACAGAGTTCACTTACCGTACACTGCCGAGTTGGGCACCCAGCCCATGGCCAAGTGCATTTAAAAGGTTTCCATCGTACGGTTTTCAGAATGAGCCGTAAGCGCCCCCTGACGGATCGGAGCCCCCGAGCAACCCGGGTAGCACACTCTTCCCCTAGGTTACACTGTGTTCAAGAACCTAGGGCTCTATGCTTCCTGCAGGGAAAGCCACCTGGTATGCCCATGTTTCCCTGCGACCCACCGCCTCATGAGACTTTCTGAGCTGGAGAGCCAATCAGTTCTCCATGCGGTGGCCAAGGCCCCCTCTGCAATGGACTTGAGGCCACCGTGCCAAGACCTTTTTACCGTGTTCCCTGCTGGGGTCGGAACTGATTAGTGAGAACACTGGACACCTCAAGGCTCACGCTCCAAGGACTTCCCGCATGCAACGAGCAAACACGCACCAAGGGCTTCTTTGTCGCCCAGAGCGAAGAACAAAGCCGGGAATCCCATGTAGAACGAGCACCCTGCAACTTGAGCCGGGAAGGCTTTGTCGTCCCGTCCCCTTGAGCAGCCTTTGCCACACTCCACTTCCAAGGAGCATGTACGAACGAAACGTTTTACCCTCACAGCACTCTACGCCGCAGGCCTCCCTGCGCTCGGTGTGACCTCTGGTTTTGAACGAACCGTCTTGGGTGAAACGCTTTCAGACCCCTCTGTCTCCACAGGGCTTGGTGTTGGAACTCTGCAAGGCTACGCTGCGATGTGCGTCAAACTGATTTCCACAGCCCATCTGTTTATGTGGCCCAGTGGTAGCAAAGCCTTTGAAGGGAAGCGATGCAGCACAGTGTCACAGGATGTATTGGACCAAAGACACCATGTGCTCGCCTGACATCTATCCTGTGCCCAATCCACTGCCTGTGAGATTTTCTTCAACTAGCCTGTCAGGTACACATCCCGTTTACCTTTGTGAGAAACTCCTTGCCTATGCGGTC
The DNA here is from genome assembly GCF_964341445.2 of Mesoplodon mirus. Classification (NCBI taxonomy): domain Eukaryota; kingdom Metazoa; phylum Chordata; class Mammalia; order Artiodactyla; family Ziphiidae; genus Mesoplodon; species Mesoplodon mirus. The sequence continues at coordinate 12,899 of NW_028294211.1, read as the reverse complement.
TGCAAAGCTCTCCTCCCAAATCCCCTTGAGAACCTCGGAGCGTAGCTCTCTCTGTGTGAAGGCCCTTTTGTGTGGCGTGTTGAGAAACGGGGCGCAAGCCTTTCAGAGCCTGCTTGGAAGAACCTGGATGAGCACTGAGCAATCCCCAAGAATTGTGGGTATGCTACTGCTCTCGTCTAGCTCGTCCGCTGCACGTGCACCTCCCGTCCAGGGCCAACCGTCCGTGCTTTGAACCCCATCCTCCTTTTACTCCCATTATTTATACGGAACACAGAGCTCGGGGCAGCATGAAGACACCTCTGCGAAAGTGATGTTCCAGATCTCCAGAAGAGTTGGCTCCTTGTTGTGCACTCCATGGCAAAATTCTCAATCCAGAAAAGGCAGTTCACGTGACATACCTATCAGCTACCTGGAAAGGAACCTAACTGTTTCCTATAAGCGGGGCACATTTTCCAGGCCATCCATAGGGTTCTGCCCCAAACGTGGCTTCACACACCTGCCACGCCCAGGGGCACATGTCCGTGACCCATACATGTGGTTTGGCTACGGAGAGGAAACCACCAGGTGCATGCCGCTTTCCCTACAGACCACTGCAGGCATTTTGATCAGCGGTCATCACGTTTCTAGCCTATAGCCAGAAACAGACTTCTGCATTCTTTCTGCAGCAACAGGAAGCACCCTGGCATCTGTTGAGAGGCATGAGACTCTTGTCACGCATTGGAGTTGAGCCCACTTTGTTACATTCGCAAAGCTTCCAAAGACCACAGAGATAGAGTGTCCGGGTTGGGAAGGTTCCAGAGGAACCGCTTCATGTTTCCCACAGGCAGGGTGGATTCTGGTCACTAAAGGAGCACTCTCAGGACATCTTGGATCCGAGAGCGGACAACAGAGGGGTCCCGTTACTTAGGAACTGTTTCATGTTAGGACGGTGCACACAGCATCGTCTTCCCTGGGCCGGAGTTCACTGCTTCTGTGCAGCTTCATGTCAAATGCCAGTGCCTCCGCCAACATTTGGTGGAGCAGCCTGTGAAATGACACCGCTTTTGCCTCTGCCACTAGTCTCCTGGTCGAAAGTGTGAACGCAATTTGTGTTTCCAAGTGGGAAGACCCACTACAGAGTTCACTTACCGTACACTGCCGAGTTGGGCACCCAGCCCATGGCCAAGTGCATTTAAAAGGTTTCCATCGTACGGTTTTCAGAATGAGCCGTAAGCGCCCCCTGACGGATCGGAGCCCCCGAGCAACCCGGGTAGCACACTCTTCCCCTAGGTTACACTGTGTTCAAGAACCTAGGGCTCTATGCTTCCTGCAGGGAAAGCCACCTGGTATGCCCATGTTTCCCTGCGACCCACCGCCTCATGAGACTTTCTGAGCTGGAGAGCCAATCAGTTCTCCATGCGGTGGCCAAGGCCCCCTCTGCAATGGACTTGAGGCCACCGTGCCAAGACCTTTTTACCGTGTTCCCTGCTGGGGTCGGAACTGATTAGTGAGAACACTGGACACCTCAAGGCTCACGCTCCAAGGACTTCCCGCATGCAACGAGCAAACACGCACCAAGGGCTTCTTTGTCGCCCAGAGCGAAGAACAAAGCCGGGAATCCCATGTAGAACGAGCACCCTGCAACTTGAGCCGGGAAGGCTTTGTCGTCCCGTCCCCTTGAGCAGCCTTTGCCACACTCCACTTCCAAGGAGCATGTACGAACGAAACGTTTTACCCTCACAGCACTCTACGCCGCAGGCCTCCCTGCGCTCGGTGTGACCTCTGGTTTTGAACGAACCGTCTTGGGTGAAACGCTTTCAGACCCCTCTGTCTCCACAGGGCTTGGTGTTGGAACTCTGCAAGGCTACGCTGCGATGTGCGTCAAACTGATTTCCACAGCCCATCTGTTTATGTGGCCCAGTGGTAGCAAAGCCTTTGAAGGGAAGCGATGCAGCACAGTGTCACAGGATGTATTGGACCAAAGACACCATGTGCTCGCCTGACATCTATCCTGTGCCCAATCCACTGCCTGTGAGATTTTCTTCAACTAGCCTGTCAGGTACACATCCCGTTTACCTTTGTGAGAAACTCCTTGCCTATGCGGTCTGCAAAGCTCTCCTCCCAAATCCCCTTGAGAACCTCGGAGCGTAGCTCTCTCTGTGTGAAGGCCCTTTTGTGTGGCGTGTTGAGAAACGGGGCGCAAGCCTTTCAGAGCCTGCTTGGAAGAACCTGGATGAGCACTGAGCAATCCCCAAGAATTGTGGGTATGCTACTGCTCTCGTCTAGCTCGTCCGCTGCACGTGCACCTCCCGTCCAGGGCCAACCGTCCGTGCTTTGAACCCCATCCTCCTTTTACTCCCATTATTTATACGGAACACAGAGCTCGGGGCAGCATGAAGACACCTCTGCGAAAGTGATGTTCCAGATCTCCAGAAGAGTTGGCTCCTTGTTGTGCACTCCATGGCAAAATTCTCAATCCAGAAAAGGCAGTTCACGTGACATACCTATCAGCTACCTGGAAAGGAACCTAACTGTTTCCTATAAGCGGGGCACATTTTCCAGGCCATCCATAGGGTTCTGCCCCAAACGTGGCTTCACACACCTGCCACGCCCAGGGGCACATGTCCGTGACCCATACATGTGGTTTGGCTACGGAGAGGAAACCACCAGGTGCATGCCGCTTTCCCTACAGACCACTGCAGGCATTTTGATCAGCGGTCATCACGTTTCTAGCCTATAGCCAGAAACAGACTTCTGCATTCTTTCTGCAGCAACAGGAAGCACCCTGGCATCTGTTGAGAGGCATGAGACTCTTGTCACGCATTGGAGTTGAGCCCACTTTGTTACATTCGCAAAGCTTCCAAAGACCACAGAGATAGAGTGTCCGGGTTGGGAAGGTTCCAGAGGAACCGCTTCATGTTTCCCACAGGCAGGGTGGATTCTGGTCACTAAAGGAGCACTCTCAGGACATCTTGGATCCGAGAGCGGACAACAGAGGGGTCCCGTTACTTAGGAACTGTTTCATGTTAGGACGGTGCACACAGCATCGTCTTCCCTGGGCCGGAGTTCACTGCTTCTGTGCAGCTTCATGTCAAATGCCAGTGCCTCCGCCAACATTTGGTGGAGCAGCCTGTGAAATGACACCGCTTTTGCCTCTGCCACTAGTCTCCTGGTCGAAAGTGTGAACGCAATTTGTGTTTCCAAGTGGGAAGACCCACTACAGAGTTCACTTACCGTACACTGCCGAGTTGGGCACCCAGCCCATGGCCAAGTGCATTTAAAAGGTTTCCATCGTACGGTTTTCAGAATGAGCCGTAAGCGCCCCCTGACGGATCGGAGCCCCCGAGCAACCCGGGTAGCACACTCTTCCCCTAGGTTACACTGTGTTCAAGAACCTAGGGCTCTATGCTTCCTGCAGGGAAAGCCACCTGGTATGCCCATGTTTCCCTGCGACCCACCGCCTCATGAGACTTTCTGAGCTGGAGAGCCAATCAGTTCTCCATGCGGTGGCCAAGGCCCCCTCTGCAATGGACTTGAGGCCACCGTGCCAAGACCTTTTTACCGTGTTCCCTGCTGGGGTCGGAACTGATTAGTGAGAACACTGGACACCTCAAGGCTCACGCTCCAAGGACTTCCCGCATGCAACGAGCAAACACGCACCAAGGGCTTCTTTGTCGCCCAGAGCGAAGAACAAAGCCGGGAATCCCATGTAGAACGAGCACCCTGCAACTTGAGCCGGGAAGGCTTTGTCGTCCCGTCCCCTTGAGCAGCCTTTGCCACACTCCACTTCCAAGGAGCATGTACGAACGAAACGTTTTACCCTCACAGCACTCTACGCCGCAGGCCTCCCTGCGCTCGGTGTGACCTCTGGTTTTGAACGAACCGTCTTGGGTGAAACGCTTTCAGACCCCTCTGTCTCCACAGGGCTTGGTGTTGGAACTCTGCAAGGCTACGCTGCGATGTGCGTCAAACTGATTTCCACAGCCCATCTGTTTATGTGGCCCAGTGGTAGCAAAGCCTTTGAAGGGAAGCGATGCAGCACAGTGTCACAGGATGTATTGGACCAAAGACACCATGTGCTCGCCTGACATCTATCCTGTGCCCAATCCACTGCCTGTGAGATTTTCTTCAACTAGCCTGTCAGGTACACATCCCGTTTACCTTTGTGAGAAACTCCTTGCCTATGCGGTCTGCAAAGCTCTCCTCCCAAATCCCCTTGAGAACCTCGGAGCGTAGCTCTCTCTGTGTGAAGGCCCTTTTGTGTGGCGTGTTGAGAAACGGGGCGCAAGCCTTTCAGAGCCTGCTTGGAAGAACCTGGATGAGCACTGAGCAATCCCCAAGAATTGTGGGTATGCTACTGCTCTCGTCTAGCTCGTCCGCTGCACGTGCACCTCCCGTCCAGGGCCAACCGTCCGTGCTTTGAACCCCATCCTCCTTTTACTCCCATTATTTATACGGAACACAGAGCTCGGGGCAGCATGAAGACACCTCTGCGAAAGTGATGTTCCAGATCTCCAGAAGAGTTGGCTCCTTGTTGTGCACTCCATGGCAAAATTCTCAATCCAGAAAAGGCAGTTCACGTGACATACCTATCAGCTACCTGGAAAGGAACCTAACTGTTTCCTATAAGCGGGGCACATTTTCCAGGCCATCCATAGGGTTCTGCCCCAAACGTGGCTTCACACACCTGCCACGCCCAGGGGCACATGTCCGTGACCCATACATGTGGTTTGGCTACGGAGAGGAAACCACCAGGTGCATGCCGCTTTCCCTACAGACCACTGCAGGCATTTTGATCAGCGGTCATCACGTTTCTAGCCTATAGCCAGAAACAGACTTCTGCATTCTTTCTGCAGCAACAGGAAGCACCCTGGCATCTGTTGAGAGGCATGAGACTCTTGTCACGCATTGGAGTTGAGCCCACTTTGTTACATTCGCAAAGCTTCCAAAGACCACAGAGATAGAGTGTCCGGGTTGGGAAGGTTCCAGAGGAACCGCTTCATGTTTCCCACAGGCAGGGTGGATTCTGGTCACTAAAGGAGCACTCTCAGGACATCTTGGATCCGAGAGCGGACAACAGAGGGGTCCCGTTACTTAGGAACTGTTTCATGTTAGGACGGTGCACACAGCATCGTCTTCCCTGGGCCGGAGTTCACTGCTTCTGTGCAGCTTCATGTCAAATGCCAGTGCCTCCGCCAACATTTGGTGGAGCAGCCTGTGAAATGACACCGCTTTTGCCTCTGCCACTAGTCTCCTGGTCGAAAGTGTGAACGCAATTTGTGTTTCCAAGTGGGAAGACCCACTACAGAGTTCACTTACCGTACACTGCCGAGTTGGGCACCCAGCCCATGGCCAAGTGCATTTAAAAGGTTTCCATCGTACGGTTTTCAGAATGAGCCGTAAGCGCCCCCTGACGGATCGGAGCCCCCGAGCAACCCGGGTAGCACACTCTTCCCCTAGGTTACACTGTGTTCAAGAACCTAGGGCTCTATGCTTCCTGCAGGGAAAGCCACCTGGTATGCCCATGTTTCCCTGCGACCCACCGCCTCATGAGACTTTCTGAGCTGGAGAGCCAATCAGTTCTCCATGCGGTGGCCAAGGCCCCCTCTGCAATGGACTTGAGGCCACCGTGCCAAGACCTTTTTACCGTGTTCCCTGCTGGGGTCGGAACTGATTAGTGAGAACACTGGACACCTCAAGGCTCACGCTCCAAGGACTTCCCGCATGCAACGAGCAAACACGCACCAAGGGCTTCTTTGTCGCCCAGAGCGAAGAACAAAGCCGGGAATCCCATGTAGAACGAGCACCCTGCAACTTGAGCCGGGAAGGCTTTGTCGTCCCGTCCCCTTGAGCAGCCTTTGCCACACTCCACTTCCAAGGAGCATGTACGAACGAAACGTTTTACCCTCACAGCACTCTACGCCGCAGGCCTCCCTGCGCTCGGTGTGACCTCTGGTTTTGAACGAACCGTCTTGGGTGAAACGCTTTCAGACCCCTCTGTCTCCACAGGGCTTGGTGTTGGAACTCTGCAAGGCTACGCTGCGATGTGCGTCAAACTGATTTCCACAGCCCATCTGTTTATGTGGCCCAGTGGTAGCAAAGCCTTTGAAGGGAAGCGATGCAGCACAGTGTCACAGGATGTATTGGACCAAAGACACCATGTGCTCGCCTGACATCTATCCTGTGCCCAATCCACTGCCTGTGAGATTTTCTTCAACTAGCCTGTCAGGTACACATCCCGTTTACCTTTGTGAGAAACTCCTTGCCTATGCGGTCTGCAAAGCTCTCCTCCCAAATCCCCTTGAGAACCTCGGAGCGTAGCTCTCTCTGTGTGAAGGCCCTTTTGTGTGGCGTGTTGAGAAACGGGGCGCAAGCCTTTCAGAGCCTGCTTGGAAGAACCTGGATGAGCACTGAGCAATCCCCAAGAATTGTGGGTATGCTACTGCTCTCGTCTAGCTCGTCCGCTGCACGTGCACCTCCCGTCCAGGGCCAACCGTCCGTGCTTTGAACCCCATCCTCCTTTTACTCCCATTATTTATACGGAACACAGAGCTCGGGGCAGCATGAAGACACCTCTGCGAAAGTGATGTTCCAGATCTCCAGAAGAGTTGGCTCCTTGTTGTGCACTCCATGGCAAAATTCTCAATCCAGAAAAGGCAGTTCACGTGACATACCTATCAGCTACCTGGAAAGGAACCTAACTGTTTCCTATAAGCGGGGCACATTTTCCAGGCCATCCATAGGGTTCTGCCCCAAACGTGGCTTCACACACCTGCCACGCCCAGGGGCACATGTCCGTGACCCATACATGTGGTTTGGCTACGGAGAGGAAACCACCAGGTGCATGCCGCTTTCCCTACAGACCACTGCAGGCATTTTGATCAGCGGTCATCACGTTTCTAGCCTATAGCCAGAAACAGACTTCTGCATTCTTTCTGCAGCAACAGGAAGCACCCTGGCATCTGTTGAGAGGCATGAGACTCTTGTCACGCATTGGAGTTGAGCCCACTTTGTTACATTCGCAAAGCTTCCAAAGACCACAGAGATAGAGTGTCCGGGTTGGGAAGGTTCCAGAGGAACCGCTTCATGTTTCCCACAGGCAGGGTGGATTCTGGTCACTAAAGGAGCACTCTCAGGACATCTTGGATCCGAGAGCGGACAACAGAGGGGTCCCGTTACTTAGGAACTGTTTCATGTTAGGACGGTGCACACAGCATCGTCTTCCCTGGGCCGGAGTTCACTGCTTCTGTGCAGCTTCATGTCAAATGCCAGTGCCTCCGCCAACATTTGGTGGAGCAGCCTGTGAAATGACACCGCTTTTGCCTCTGCCACTAGTCTCCTGGTCGAAAGTGTGAACGCAATTTGTGTTTCCAAGTGGGAAGACCCACTACAGAGTTCACTTACCGTACACTGCCGAGTTGGGCACCCAGCCCATGGCCAAGTGCATTTAAAAGGTTTCCATCGTACGGTTTTCAGAATGAGCCGTAAGCGCCCCCTGACGGATCGGAGCCCCCGAGCAACCCGGGTAGCACACTCTTCCCCTAGGTTACACTGTGTTCAAGAACCTAGGGCTCTATGCTTCCTGCAGGGAAAGCCACCTGGTATGCCCATGTTTCCCTGCGACCCACCGCCTCATGAGACTTTCTGAGCTGGAGAGCCAATCAGTTCTCCATGCGGTGGCCAAGGCCCCCTCTGCAATGGACTTGAGGCCACCGTGCCAAGACCTTTTTACCGTGTTCCCTGCTGGGGTCGGAACTGATTAGTGAGAACACTGGACACCTCAAGGCTCACGCTCCAAGGACTTCCCGCATGCAACGAGCAAACACGCACCAAGGGCTTCTTTGTCGCCCAGAGCGAAGAACAAAGCCGGGAATCCCATGTAGAACGAGCACCCTGCAACTTGAGCCGGGAAGGCTTTGTCGTCCCGTCCCCTTGAGCAGCCTTTGCCACACTCCACTTCCAAGGAGCATGTACGAACGAAACGTTTTACCCTCACAGCACTCTACGCCGCAGGCCTCCCTGCGCTCGGTGTGACCTCTGGTTTTGAACGAACCGTCTTGGGTGAAACGCTTTCAGACCCCTCTGTCTCCACAGGGCTTGGTGTTGGAACTCTGCAAGGCTACGCTGCGATGTGCGTCAAACTGATTTCCACAGCCCATCTGTTTATGTGGCCCAGTGGTAGCAAAGCCTTTGAAGGGAAGCGATGCAGCACAGTGTCACAGGATGTATTGGACCAAAGACACCATGTGCTCGCCTGACATCTATCCTGTGCCCAATCCACTGCCTGTGAGATTTTCTTCAACTAGCCTGTCAGGTACACATCCCGTTTACCTTTGTGAGAAACTCCTTGCCTATGCGGTCTGCAAAGCTCTCCTCCCAAATCCCCTTGAGAACCTCGGAGCGTAGCTCTCTCTGTGTGAAGGCCCTTTTGTGTGGCGTGTTGAGAAACGGGGCGCAAGCCTTTCAGAGCCTGCTTGGAAGAACCTGGATGAGCACTGAGCAATCCCCAAGAATTGTGGGTATGCTACTGCTCTCGTCTAGCTCGTCCGCTGCACGTGCACCTCCCGTCCAGGGCCAACCGTCCGTGCTTTGAACCCCATCCTCCTTTTACTCCCATTATTTATACGGAACACAGAGCTCGGGGCAGCATGAAGACACCTCTGCGAAAGTGATGTTCCAGATCTCCAGAAGAGTTGGCTCCTTGTTGTGCACTCCATGGCAAAATTCTCAATCCAGAAAAGGCAGTTCACGTGACATACCTATCAGCTACCTGGAAAGGAACCTAACTGTTTCCTATAAGCGGGGCACATTTTCCAGGCCATCCATAGGGTTCTGCCCCAAACGTGGCTTCACACACCTGCCACGCCCAGGGGCACATGTCCGTGACCCATACATGTGGTTTGGCTACGGAGAGGAAACCACCAGGTGCATGCCGCTTTCCCTACAGACCACTGCAGGCATTTTGATCAGCGGTCATCACGTTTCTAGCCTATAGCCAGAAACAGACTTCTGCATTCTTTCTGCAGCAACAGGAAGCACCCTGGCATCTGTTGAGAGGCATGAGACTCTTGTCACGCATTGGAGTTGAGCCCACTTTGTTACATTCGCAAAGCTTCCAAAGACCACAGAGATAGAGTGTCCGGGTTGGGAAGGTTCCAGAGGAACCGCTTCATGTTTCCCACAGGCAGGGTGGATTCTGGTCACTAAAGGAGCACTCTCAGGACATCTTGGATCCGAGAGCGGACAACAGAGGGGTCCCGTTACTTAGGAACTGTTTCATGTTAGGACGGTGCACACAGCATCGTCTTCCCTGGGCCGGAGTTCACTGCTTCTGTGCAGCTTCATGTCAAATGCCAGTGCCTCCGCCAACATTTGGTGGAGCAGCCTGTGAAATGACACCGCTTTTGCCTCTGCCACTAGTCTCCTGGTCGAAAGTGTGAACGCAATTTGTGTTTCCAAGTGGGAAGACCCACTACAGAGTTCACTTACCGTACACTGCCGAGTTGGGCACCCAGCCCATGGCCAAGTGCATTTAAAAGGTTTCCATCGTACGGTTTTCAGAATGAGCCGTAAGCGCCCCCTGACGGATCGGAGCCCCCGAGCAACCCGGGTAGCACACTCTTCCCCTAGGTTACACTGTGTTCAAGAACCTAGGGCTCTATGCTTCCTGCAGGGAAAGCCACCTGGTATGCCCATGTTTCCCTGCGACCCACCGCCTCATGAGACTTTCTGAGCTGGAGAGCCAATCAGTTCTCCATGCGGTGGCCAAGGCCCCCTCTGCAATGGACTTGAGGCCACCGTGCCAAGACCTTTTTACCGTGTTCCCTGCTGGGGTCGGAACTGATTAGTGAGAACACTGGACACCTCAAGGCTCACGCTCCAAGGACTTCCCGCATGCAACGAGCAAACACGCACCAAGGGCTTCTTTGTCGCCCAGAGCGAAGAACAAAGCCGGGAATCCCATGTAGAACGAGCACCCTGCAACTTGAGCCGGGAAGGCTTTGTCGTCCCGTCCCCTTGAGCAGCCTTTGCCACACTCCACTTCCAAGGAGCATGTACGAACGAAACGTTTTACCCTCACAGCACTCTACGCCGCAGGCCTCCCTGCGCTCGGTGTGACCTCTGGTTTTGAACGAACCGTCTTGGGTGAAACGCTTTCAGACCCCTCTGTCTCCACAGGGCTTGGTGTTGGAACTCTGCAAGGCTACGCTGCGATGTGCGTCAAACTGATTTCCACAGCCCATCTGTTTATGTGGCCCAGTGGTAGCAAAGCCTTTGAAGGGAAGCGATGCAGCACAGTGTCACAGGATGTATTGGACCAAAGACACCATGTGCTCGCCTGACATCTATCCTGTGCCCAATCCACTGCCTGTGAGATTTTCTTCAACTAGCCTGTCAGGTACACATCCCGTTTACCTTTGTGAGAAACTCCTTGCCTATGCGGTCTGCAAAGCTCTCCTCCCAAATCCCCTTGAGAACCTCGGAGCGTAGCTCTCTCTGTGTGAAGGCCCTTTTGTGTGGCGTGTTGAGAAACGGGGCGCAAGCCTTTCAGAGCCTGCTTGGAAGAACCTGGATGAGCACTGAGCAATCCCCAAGAATTGTGGGTATGCTACTGCTCTCGTCTAGCTCGTCCGCTGCACGTGCACCTCCCGTCCAGGGCCAACCGTCCGTGCTTTGAACCCCATCCTCCTTTTACTCCCATTATTTATACGGAACACAGAGCTCGGGGCAGCATGAAGACACCTCTGCGAAAGTGATGTTCCAGATCTCCAGAAGAGTTGGCTCCTTGTTGTGCACTCCATGGCAAAATTCTCAATCCAGAAAAGGCAGTTCACGTGACATACCTATCAGCTACCTGGAAAGGAACCTAACTGTTTCCTATAAGCGGGGCACATTTTCCAGGCCATCCATAGGGTTCTGCCCCAAACGTGGCTTCACACACCTGCCACGCCCAGGGGCACATGTCCGTGACCCATACATGTGGTTTGGCTACGGAGAGGGAACCACCAGGTGCATGCCGCTTTCCCTACAGACCACTGCAGGCATTTTGATCAGCGGTCATCACGTTTCTAGCCTATAGCCAGAAACAGACTTCTGCATTCTTTCTGCAGCAACAGGAAGCACCCTGGCATCTGTTGAGAGGCATGAGACTCTTGTCACGCATTGGAGTTGAGCCCACTTTGTTACATTCGCAAAGCTTCCAAAGACCACAGAGATAGAGTGTCCGGGTTGGGAAGGTTCCAGAGGAACCGCTTCATGTTTCCCACAGGCAGGGTGGATTCTGGTCACTAAAGGAGCACTCTCAGGACATCTTGGATCCGAGAGCGGACAACAGAGGGGTCCCGTTACTTAGGAACTGTTTCATGTTAGGACGGTGCACACAGCATCGTCTTCCCTGGGCCGGAGTTCACTGCTTCTGTGCAGCTTCATGTCAAATGCCAGTGCCTCCGCCAACATTTGGTGGAGCAGCCTGTGAAATGACACCGCTTTTGCCTCTGCCACTAGTCTCCTGGTCGAAAGTGTGAACGCAATTTGTGTTTCCAAGTGGGAAGACCCACTACAGAGTTCACTTACCGTACACTGCCGAGTTGGGCACCCAGCCCATGGCCAAGTGCATTTAAAAGGTTTCCATCGTACGGTTTTCAGAATGAGCCGTAAGCGCCCCCTGACGGATCGGAGCCCCCGAGCAACCCGGGTAGCACACTCTTCCCCTAGGTTACACTGTGTTCAAGAACCTAGGGCTCTATGCTTCCTGCAGGGAAAGCCACCTGGTATGCCCATGTTTCCCTGCGACCCACCGCCTCATGAGACTTTCTGAGCTGGAGAGCCAATCAGTTCTCCATGCGGTGGCCAAGGCCCCCTCTGCAATGGACTTGAGGCCACCGTGCCAAGACCTTTTTACCGTGTTCCCTGCTGGGGTCGGAACTGATTAGTGAGAACACTGGACACCTCAAGGCTCACGCTCCAAGGACTTCCCGCATGCAACGAGCAAACACGCACCAAGGGCTTCTTTGTCGCCCAGAGCGAAGAACAAAGCCGGGAATCCCATGTAGAACGAGCACCCTGCAACTTGAGCCGGGAAGGCTTTGTCGTCCCGTCCCCTTGAGCAGCCTTTGCCACACTCCACTTCCAAGGAGCATGTACGAACGAAACGTTTTACCCTCACAGCACTCTACGCCGCAGGCCTCCCTGCGCTCGGTGTGACCTCTGGTTTTGAACGAACCGTCTTGGGTGAAACGCTTTCAGACCCCTCTGTCTCCACAGGGCTTGGTGTTGGAACTCTGCAAGGCTACGCTGCGATGTGCGTCAAACTGATTTCCACAGCCCATCTGTTTATGTGGCCCAGTGGTAGCAAAGCCTTTGAAGGGAAGCGATGCAGCACAGTGTCACAGGATGTATTGGACCAAAGACACCATGTGCTCGCCTGACATCTATCCTGTGCCCAATCCACTGCCTGTGAGATTTTCTTCAACTAGCCTGTCAGGTACACATCCCGTTTACCTTTGTGAGAAACTCCTTGCCTATGCGGTCTGCAAAGCTCTCCTCCCAAATCCCCTTGAGAACCTCGGAGCGTAGCTCTCTCTGTGTGAAGGCCCTTTTGTGTGGCGTGTTGAGAAACGGGGCGCAAGCCTTTCAGAGCCTGCTTGGAAGAACCTGGATGAGCACTGAGCAATCCCCAAGAATTGTGGGTATGCTACTGCTCTCGTCTAGCTCGTCCGCTGCACGTGCACCTCCCGTCCAGGGCCAACCGTCCGTGCTTTGAACCCCATCCTCCTTTTACTCCCATTATTTATACGGAACACAGAGCTCGGGGCAGCATGAAGACACCTCTGCGAAAGTGATGTTCCAGATCTCCAGAAGAGTTGGCTCCTTGTTGTGCACTCCATGGCAAAATTCTCAATCCAGAAAAGGCAGTTCAC